>NC_079898.1:24558838-24640734 GCF_024868665.1 Triplophysa rosa | reverse complement strand
AGAGAGAGAGAGAGAGAGAGAGAGAGAGAGAGAGAGAGAGAGAGAGAGAGAGAGAGAGAGCAGCAGCTTCATGCTTTGACAACAATGTCGTAGTCATGAACTAAGCTGGTCACAAAACAGCATCGCATCACACACAATATATTTTAGTCAAGTGGGAACACACGCTCATAATCAACACACGCACGCAACCTCATTATCATCATCACGCAAACTCTTCATCATCATCACCAGTAAACCGATCTCAACATTGAATCTCAAACACAGCGCAGGTCTGGTGTGAAAAGCCTTTAGATGTGAGAATCACTGCAGTCTGTAACTCATTTCACCCTGCGCACGTACAAGTCGGCTAATATAAAGCATCCCTCATGCGTTGATGTGCTACAGTTGATGCTAACGCCTGACCTTTGACCTCTGAAACTCAAAGTTGACAAATTTAAATGCAAAGCACAGCTGATACATTATCTGAATGTGTGTGCGCGCGCGCGAGAGAAAGAAATCTATCACACACACATGCACAGACGCGCACAACTCTATTTTCCTCTCTGGGGCCGTGAAATGTTACTGTGACATCTGATACGGCTTGATTGGGCCGAAGGCTGTCTGACCCACTGCCTGTCAGCAATTACCTCACGTTAAAAATCCCCCTCGAGTTGCAAATTCAATCAGGCAGGGCTATCATTGCTATCCCTGTCTCCAAACTACTGAGCTGTAAACTAAATTACTATGGCGACCTCTCGAACAATCAGATCTCTTATCCCGTCGATCGATATCTGAATTTGTCTACAGGCGGCCGTGGAACTCCAAAACGTCTTCTGTGTTTCACAGGCGGGACGGTGAAATCTTTAGATCAGTTTGCGAATGGAGAGCTGGAAAACGATCTCAAGCTCATGACGAACTGCAAAAGAAAGAGGGAAAAGTTTAGTTGATGGTTCACAACATATCTAATGGAAGAAACGTTATGGGAAATGTCCTAAGTAGTTTCTAAAGTTATTATGTTTGTTTTATAGATTCAACTCTCACGTTCTGTTGAGATTTACTGGAGACCCCCAATGCTACTGTGTTTTCTATTTGATCAATGTTTCTCTGACTTATAGCTGCAAACTGTAACTTTTGGTTTTGGTTAAAAGTGAAGAAATATTTGTTCGATTCACAACGATAAGCTTTTATATTTCACAAATCGAAGCCCTAATTAAAACCAGCGTGGGGTCGACGAAAACACACTAAAGTTTACAAAAGTTTCAGAATTTTTTTTACACTAATCAGATGATGTTAGATGTGAACATTTATCATTTAAATTAAAATTTAATTTGTGAAACCATAACCAAATAAAAAACAATTAATTTTGTTCAGCTTGTTTTGCAATGCAAATGTCTAAAAATGATTCAATTAAGACGTACTTGACAAGCTAAATGACATCGTATATTAAGTCTTGTTTTTCTGAAAATTTAGTTCATGCTCAAAATAAGCAGATCTGCCAATGGGGTTAAAAAAAAGTTTTAAGCAAAAACAGACTTAATTTTTATACACATTTTACTATAAAACTAGACTAAACACCTTAAATAATTTTGTTTCTTAAGTAATTGCATCTTCTTGACTTTTTCAGACATTTGAACTGGAAACGAAGGGAAAAAATATGCTGTGTGATCAAGCTTAAATTTAGTTCAAAATCAGTTTCCCCCCAAAATATCAACGTGATACTTAAATGTTCAGTGTTTTAACTAGAGTTTCTCATGATGATGGTTAATTCAGTACATTTATGGCGTTCATGTAAAATGAATGATGTTTAAATGAGCTTGTCTGTCGTTTGCAGGGATTGTTTGGCCCAGTGCATTTGTGGGCAGTGACGGGTCGTTCTCTGCATGATGATGGAGGAAGTGGTCAGAAAGATGGTCGTAAGACTGTCCGTGCATTACAACAAATTCACAGATGTTATTGACAGCTGTCATTATGTGTGACTGATGCTTTCTTGTGTCTCCTGGAAAGAACGAGAACAACGATAAAAGAAACAGAACACGCATAAATGTACACACTCCTATATGCATTGTTTTAGCCATGCACGTCCACTTCTCTTATTGTGTGTGTATGTGTGTATTGTTGTGTCTATGCAGTGTGTGGTCAGAGCTGGTCTCCGTGGTTTGGGTTTGACCACGGTGGCTCTCAGCTGCTGGCCGTGTCTCTTCTTTCTGATAGAAATGGGCATTATCATTTGTTAAGTGCCCTCTCTGCTTCTGGCCAATAACTCTTAACGCAGCCTGTGGTCACTCTGAGCGATCAGGAGGGTAAAATATTCATTGCTAAAGAGTGGTGGTTTTCCTTTGGCCAGGTCTAAAAGCTCGGACTGGTTTTGTGTCTTTTAACCAGGCCTCTAAAAGTCAATCGCTGAGGGTTTAGTGCAGCAGACATTTCCAGGAGTAGACTAATGATGAGTACAGTCAAATGTCATGATCACTGCGATCAGAATTAAAGATTATAGCAACCAGCAGGTAAACACAAGCTCATGCAACAAGACAAATTTGATTCACCGTGGTGCTCACACTACACAACAATTAGTTACACATTGCCACTGCATCGTACAAACTATGAGATCATGTGGCAATAATATCAAACATACCGCAAAACGTTTTGCAGTATAACTATCCTAAGTTAATTAATCAAAAGGTCTGTTTCTGAATCCTATAATAAATAAATATAAAAATTAAGTCTATGCTTAAAACAGGCAAAACTATCTGTCAGTGGAGTAAGAAAAATAAACTTGAATTAAGTTTTACCTCATTATTAAGTACTTAATTCAAGTAAATTATTTTACCCTACTGGCAGATATCTGTGAAGCCAGGATATAATACTAGGAAATTTACTTTTTGCAGCACAAGCATTGCCGACCGCAAAAGTTCAGCCACACTGCAAAAATTACATTTCTTACTAAGCATTTCGTCTTGTTTTCTTAAATCAGGAAAGTGACCAAAGATATTTAGTGTTGTTTTATGAAATAAAAAAAGAAACAGGCACAAAATCTGCTAATGGGGTAAGAAAAATAAACTGGAATTGGGACTTAAGAAAAAGGTAAAAGTAGGCTAAATTTGCTTGTTTACTTGTTTTAAACATACACATACTTAATTCTCATATTTTCATTCACGAAACAAGACTAAATATTTTGTTAATGTATCTTGATTTAAGAATGTGTAGATATTAAATATGTTTTTTTGCAGCGCAAAAGCCAGTTTGAGCTTGCCTTAAAGATTGAAACAGGTTTCAGAAAAAAAATCACTGGAATGTGTAATGATCACTGCAATCAAACAAAATGATCACTGGAGTAATGAGGAAGGACCACTGCACATAAAAATAATAATCACTGCAACCAAGCCTAATGATCATGATCACTGGAGAAGGATCACTGCAATCAAACGGAAACGTCTGCGTAATCAATGTTAATTTCACTGCAATCAGAGATAAGGATCACTGCAATCAAGTAAATCAAATCAAGTTTAAAGATCACCGTAATCAAGTGTAAAGGTTAATCAATCAATGTAAAAATCACTGCAAACAGAAGAAATAATGAAGGATAGTGATGATTAGAGTCAATTAAAATGATTTAAAGTTTTGCTCGGAATATAAAATCACCATAATGAGGATCAGGAATAATGATCACTGCGATCAGCAGTAATGATCTGGGTCTCACATAGACACCTGTTCTGATTTTTTCTGGTTTTGTTTCCATCAATCAAATTGTGTCAGTGGAATGTGATTCAAAACTCACTGGTGGTTATTAGTAATCACTTCGATGGCTGTCTTTATAGATTTCTGAATATATCTACATGAGAAATCTTGTTGTTCAGTTGAAAAAGTACTGTGGCCACGCAACAACACTACAGTAAAAAAAAAAGAGTCAGGAGACGAACACAAAAAATCCTGTGAGATTGATGCGAGCAGGTGACGTAGGACTTCCTGCAGGTATGTACAACTGTATGTATTAGTTTCTCTATGAAAGCATCTTTCACATGTCGGCGTGCGGTGACTCATATCTAGACTTGCTCTCAGAGTACAGCACACTTCAGAAGGTCCCCCAACCCGATCTGTGAGAGTGCTGCTCTTGCTGGGTTTTTCCAGTGTAGTGCGATGTTCAACCACAGGTCACATGAGAGCAGGTTGACCTTTAAAAAGGCCCCTCAGAGTGTCACTGGGAACAATATGTTGAGTGAAAATGGAAATCAATTTGTGTGGTCTGCACAACATCAGAAGAACCGGAGCTATTATTGGTAAGTGCATGCTGGAGTTTGACGCAATAACAAGCGACACAAAAGTGCAGCTTCAAAAGAAATTGTACAGTACACTCATCTCAACATTAAAAAAAGACTTTTTTACTTTCTAGCTACATTTTCACCAAATAAAACTGCACGGCAGTTGTCAGCCCTCCTCTCCCTTTCATCTGCGAGTGTGCCATGGCCGTCGCTGGGATGTACGCAGTGGTTTTTCTTCTTTCGCTTCAGGCCTCAAATCACATCTGTGGGGCCCGCAGGCATCGCACCGCCGGATCCGCCCGTATGCAGCCAGACCCCGGTGGCATGCTCGGTCAGCCATGCTGGCTGAGAGTTGTGTGGCAGGTGTGGCCTCGGTAGAGCGGCAGAGAAGGAAACAGCCGACTGCTCACCACACTGCCATTATCACACGCTGCACGCTCGACAGAGATCTATAGAAACACAGCTTATATATCTCAGGGTTGTATTTTTTAACCTGACATTGAAAACAAACAAATCTTGAGAAAATACATCCTACAGATATTTTACACGAGTGTAAACTCAAACAAACTGAAAGACTCTGACTCTTTTCCGAAACCGTCCTGCCTACATAAGGTGTTATGTTCGGAGGCATCAAATGCTCACGCATTTTTGCGAGAAGGAAAAATCACAGATGAGATCTCTTTAATATTTCAGTAATTTTGCCGCAACATCTGCGATATTAAACACAGAACAAATGGAAGTTTTGGTCTCTTGCATCTCACATATTTCTCCTGAGCAGAAGAGCCAAACATCTCACAAATGTCTCCATTCAAGTTTCCGAAGAGATATCAACAATGTGTCAAACTGAGCTCGGATTTGTCAAGTCTGCAATCAAAAGATAATATTATTGAAGATCTCAATAGGACCTCAAACATTTCTCTTCAAATTTACCCAAATCCAGTTTATTTTACTTTTCATTCATTTTACACCTCCATACTCTTCGTGTATTTGAACAATTGACTTTTTTGCTTCTGTTTGTATTCCTCCAAAGCAATTTTAGGAGAAACGTCTGAGACTAAGTTAACACTTGATTGAAACACCTTAAATCCTCCTGAGCTATAAAAGAGTGATAACATTTTCTTTGTACAAAGTAAAAAGTGAAACCAGTCGAAGGTTTAACTGGTCTATTGTCCAACCAAGCTGGTTGACCAATTGGTCTTTCAGTCTGACCACTTTACATGTGCCCAAAATCCATCTAAATCATAAAACCAGATTAATTTAGACTGCTTGGCCAGGCTGGTGCACCATGTAACCAACTTGGGCTTGTTTACAGGCGACTGCTTTTTTAACAACACTGTAAAAAAATCCGTAGAAAAACTGAAATATACCGTAAAATATTTTTTTCTTCTGTAAAATTATAGGATACAAGGATATACTGTATATTAAATAGTTGTCCCCATTTTTCTTGTAAATGTGTTCTCTTGTTCTGTAATTGTATAGTTTTTGACCGTGTTTTAAAAATAAACTGTAAAAAAAGAAATCTTGTTAAAAAAAACTGTCCGCAGCTGGGGCGCCAGAAATAAACTGTAAAATAACTTTCCCCCTGTTTTTCTTGTAAATTTGCAGTCTTTTTCTGTAATTTTACGGTTTTTGAACTTATTTCCAAAAAAAACATTTGACGTGGAAAATCCTATGCACTAGTATGCAGCAAAATTTAATACACATAATGTGTCTTTTGAAACCTAAACTATACACTGATGTCACGATCTCAGTTAGAATGACACAACGGGATATTTTTATAAGCAAACCGGAGACGTGAAAAAAGACGGATGGTGTCAGGGAGCGAGAGAGAAAGAGATGAAGGGGAAAGAGACTGAAAGTAGAGATACTTCACTGGATTGATGCAGGACAGCCATCATCAGTGTATGAAATTCCATCTTGGGTTTAATATACATCGAGTCTATGAAACTCTGCCTGAGCCGGTCTCTCTCCAGCCAGGCCGCAGTGGTCAGGCAGTGGGCAGGACAACCCTGTCTCTCTCTCTGTCTTTTAAAACTTGATAACGATCAATTGTCATTCGTTTTTCCGAACTCGGGAAACTGAGTCCAGACTCTGAAAACCTCAGCTCGAGCTCACTATCAGCAGGTCAAAGCCATTAAAACCTTTGGTCCCAATAACACATCGTGCTGTAACCTGTGTATTATGAAATCAGTCCCAGCGCTAGTTATTTGATATTACAGATTTGAATATAGTCAAAATCACGGCCCAAGTAATTGAACACGGCAGATCACGTGAAATTAAACTTGTGGATTTATGCCACGTCTGGTAGCTCTGAGGATATTTGCATGCATTACTTGATGTCTAGCAAACAGATGCTTTTAAAATTTACATTCTTCTGGATGAAAAAGACTCTCGACTCACTGCGCACGTAGAGTCGGGTACACATTTCTGTCCAGAAAAATGCTCTGTACCAGCGCACCGTGGGCAGAAACCACGCAGTATTTTTAAGAGTGACAAAAAATCAATCCGTCTCACCCAATGTTCAATTTCAACGGGAAGGAAAACTATGCCGTTAAAGCCATCTTGTGCTAAAGAAGGCAGAGGAACATGATGTTCTCGTTTCAGAGGCGAGTGGTTGGCAGGCTCCAAACCATCCTTACATTCGATGGTTGTTTTAATGTCGTATCACACTGTAAGTCTTTTATGGTTAGCTAAGGCAATCCCTGTACGTCTTATCTGAAAGTGTTTTGAGAAGCCGCCTCACCTTGGTTTGTGGCAGTTACCCTCACCAACAGCAGGCTTTCCACATCTCTGTAAACACATTGAAAACCTCATCACAACGATGAGGTAAGGGCCTCTCTTTCTTCCTCTTCAAGCGAATGAAATCATGGAGAGTGGCTTTTAAGAACCCAACTGCAGCCACTACATGATCTCGAATCTGTCGACGGGTCACCACAGGGCTCATCTGCTTGAGTGTGTGGCAAACGCTGCCGGGATCGGGTTATTGTGGGTGATATCAGTGATACGTTCTTACCACTTGTGAAATTACATTACCTTTTTCTCAATACTTTCTGTCTGACTTCAACTCTAAGGTCAGGACTCTAGGAGGACTCGAAGTGTCTGACATCACTAATCATTCTAAAAACAAAAACCTAAAGATAGACACTCAATAAAAATGAGAAGGAATGATTCACCTTGTGAAATGAAGATTCTTGTAAACAATAAAGTTAGTTAATACAAATACAATTGTTTTTGTCAGTGCATTGTTTACTAACTTATACTCTAAAAGAGGACATTTTGGATTTAAAATATTCATTTTATGTTAATTCATTCATGTTCATTCCTGAAAATATATGCTCAGATTGAGATATTATACTTACGCCTAAATGAAATTACAACGTTAAGTAAAAACTGTTTTGTGTGCTGATGAATTAAAAAGGTTCTGTCTCTTTTTAGTGTTCCGAAACACAAGCAAGACTTCTACAGAATACATATCTAAAAAAACGTGTAGGCCTATATTATCCCCAAAAGCACCAAATGGAGATATTTTATTTTTATTTCCAAATATATATATATATATATATATATTTTATAAAGACAATATTTTTTACAAACAAAAATGACTGAAATTAAAGAACAGTGTGTCTGTTCTGTCGGGATTCTGAGATGAGATATCACAGGGCAGGACGGTGACTGTTATAAGTTATAATGTAGTTTTTCCGCTAGTGTCATTTTAATAGTATCCGTTTGTTTCATTTTCCAACTTTGTTGAATAACTGTAAACATTGCAATGATGAGCTTTTCTCTTACTATTAATGGTTTGTTTGACTTAACACTACTATACTGTACTGTAGCCAAATGAACACTTATGTCCCTTTGAGCAAAGAAAGACAAGAGCATATGGAACCATACGCAACAATACAAACGTGAGCGAATAATAAATGATATTCTAACTGTCAAAATCAGATTTCGTTGTTTAACAACAAAGAGAACATTTTCCAAATGTCATGTCTATCTGTTTGCAACCACCCATTTTATTTTCATTGAATCTTGCTGGAGAGGGCAGTAAGTGAGTGCATAATGTCAATTCGCTCTCTGTCAAAAATGATATTTCTCCAATGATAAACAGCACCGTTTTGTCCTTTCCCACGCCAAACAACTGACCGCCCCCTCCTTCTGTGAGAGAAGTCTCAAAACCACCGCAATGGCCATCAAAAAACCAACAACTTCCTCTGTCGCCTGCTTACTTCCTGTTTCTGCGTCTGAGGGCCCAACGGCGCTGCGATGATTAGCCGAGCCTTTGCGTGACAATCCAGCAGCCAGACGCTGTTAGTTTCCCCCATTCAGACCGGAAGCAGCACTATTGCAACGGTAAACTGTTTCTCACTTCTGCTGCGGCAATCACAGGCCACACACACGCTTGTCTGACGATCTTATAAAACACGTATTGTTCGCCGCCTTATTTTCGCAAAATCATCTGTGAAATATGTCTGCACTCTGCAAAAAAACAGGAAGCGACTGATACCGACCCTCTCGATTCCATCTCGATCACACAGCAGCAGACGTCAGGTGCTTGATGGGGTGTTTACTGTCTATGTTTCGCTATTCAGTTTTTCTAACTTATGCAACGTTTGCATGCGATGTTTTTCCGTCCTGCTGTTTCAGTCATCAAAGTCTAATAAACGATGCATGTGTTAAATGCAGAAAAAGCCCTGCTCAACCAAACCGAAATTTGCACAAACCAATATTGTCATCGTGGCCGGCTTCAAGGAAGAAATATATGGTGAGAATACACGGGGTACCGAACTGAATCTGTACTCTGTACCGGCCACACTTTAGAGAAACCGCCATGTTTATTTTATTGCAGGATCAGCATCAGTGTGTTCGAGATGTCTAGTTTGAAAACATGATGTGTGCACATGTTTTTCTTGTTATCTGAGAATATTACATGCTCTTAGCATTTTGGAAAGCTTCACTCATTACAATTATGACTCACAGACTCTTTCGACCGTTTCCAGCAAATGAGTGTGAGTAAATTTGGCATCCATCTGAACGCTACTGAAGAATGATGTTTCTGTGAGTCACACGTCCTGTGATAACATCTGTCCACTGAACCTACGATTAAAAGTATCACATTGACATCAAATAGTGCCGAGATGATTTTCCATGACTTGTAGATATGGCTTATTTAACAGCGAGGTTTTGACTGCATATGGAAAAACAAAACAGGAATAGAGAATGAAATTGACCCTCTTTGCTGAAAAGATCGCAGATTTCCATACCGGTGAAGGCCAGTATGTGCTGGTTTGCTGCTGGTCCTACTGGTGGACCAGTAAACGTATGCGGTGCACCAGTTTGGTGAGGCTGGTTGACCAATTAAAGGGGTGATATGACACGGCTGAAACAAATATTATGGTTTGTTTTAGATGTAATGCAATGCGTATACACGATATAAGGTTCAAAAATGCTGTATTTTCCACATCCCGTGCATGTTTGTATCTCCTCTTTGCCCCGCCTCTCTGAAACGCGCAGATTTTTATACAAAGCTCATGGCTCTGAAAAGCGAGGTGTGCTATGATTGGCCAGTTAACCGGTGCGTAGTGATTGGTGGAATACTGCAAGCGTGTGAGGGAAATGTAACGCCTCTTACCATATTTGGAACATCAGGTTCCTCTTCAATTGTACTGACAGGTACGCCCACCTTACTTGAGTATACATTTGGGCGGTCTTAGTCAAATCAGACCACCAACTGACGTAGATTTGTGGGGGTGTGGTTACACGAGGCGTTTCAGGCAGGTCTGGGTGAGCATTCGCTTTTACATAGAACGCATCTTTTGTTCCCACACTTTCATTTGTGCAATTTCACGTGTCTAATACATGCATGGGCAACTTATAACACACCAAAGACACAGAAAAACACGTGTTCGCGTCATATGACCCCTTTAACTGCCCACTAAAAAAAGAAAGATCTGTGGGTATTTGTTCGTCCTCGTGTCATTCCAAAGTTCAGTGTGCAGTTTTTGTCCATAAAGCCAAATGAGAACAATAAAAAAAAAGTATAACTGAATTCATTTTTAGGCTATCCGGTGTATATTTACTCGTGTCACAAACCTCCATGCATTGCGTCATATCTTGCCAACAATAGACACCCACTGGTTTGTGGGATCGAGGATGTCTACACTGGTTTGTAATACATTGTTAAGGTTTGTTGGCTCTCCATGCCAAAGTGAAGAAATTGCTGCCTATGTTGATCAATCGAAATATGTCCTTTACTTAACTCCATTACAGTAAAGATGCTACTACAGAAGACAGCTCACGTTTACCAAATTACATCTTAACAACTATAAAAGTTCTGATTTAAGCATGAACATTTATTTCAGAGACATTTGTCATGCATCATAGATCAAATCTCTGGCGACACGCTTGAGCAATGAACCATGAATCCGTGTTAAAACCTGCAGAAACAGAACCTTCTGTCAATGTTGCTCGTATGGTGTGTGTGAGTGTATTTGATATGGTTTGATTTCCTTTGCTTTATAATACAGAGCCACAAACCTCTACTGTGGCCCCAATCACAGAGCCCACAGGAGCATTTGGGCCCTTTCAACCTCCTACGGTACAGCTCTCAAACTGATTGCAGTTCTCTAGTCGTCACCTCTCCTGCAGACACTCACTTCTCCACTATACTGCACTATAAACAATATGAACAAACCAATGAGAAAACTGTGTCAGGTAAGTATTTTTCACTTAGAAAACAAGACGTTTTGTTTATTGCTACAACAAATTCATCATTTACTGAACATCATGTCTTTCCAAACATGTATGACGTTTCATTCTTCTGCAGAACACAAAACAAGATTTCACATTGATAACCACATTGATAACAACATTGGCCTCCATAAACTTTCATTGTATGAACAGAAAACAGACTCATGTGTTTTGCAGAAGAAAGAAAGTCAAACAGGTCTTGAACAACATGATGGTGAATAAATGTTGACCGAATTATTATTTTGTCAGTAGCTGGTCAACGTTACTACAGTGTAAGGGATAGTGCTCCTTATATGGACACCTGTCAAAAATGTCAAATCTCACACCAAACACCTCACACACATCAAACACACAGCTCCTGTAAAAAGTAAGACACACAATCGCATTTACTGACAAGACACACCCCATATGAAACTGACAAACACCTAAACAAACACACCAACACACACACACACACACACACACCTCCTACACTAACACACGCTTTTAATTTACATAAACACACACAGTCTCCCTGAGTTACACATAAAGGAACTTACCGAGCACCAAAAGTGAGTAAAGTCCACACAAAATTGGAAGTAATGTTATAAGCACCTGCAACAAAATACATGTTTCTTTACCAAATTATAAAAAAGATACCTAACGGAAATATTTTATAAAATGACCACTGGCACAAGATGCATATCCATTAACATGTGTAAACTATTTTATTTTGCGTTTACGCATGTGGAACGACCTTCATTTAGCGAAAACAAAAATAAAGAAATATTGTGAATGCCGAAATTATCTACCTAAATATACAGTAAACCACACTGTGTTTTGTGCAGCATTGCAAGAGTAACTAACAAATCTTATTTTTAAAATCATTTGTGAAAAGTTGCATTAATGTTGAGGAGAGAGAGAGAGATGTTTCCACACCTACGCAACAGCACATATCACAGTGGCGGAAACCAGACCTGAGACTATTGTCACGAAGCTTTGTGTGACACAAATGATGCAGAATTCAGCATAGTGTTCTCTGCAAAGCACACTTGAACCCGCACCGAGACGATTCCCTTCTTTTGTGTTAGCTTTCCTTGACTAACCACAACGCTGTAAAAACATCTGCCACGCTGAGAAAGCGCATCCACAATCTACACTTTGGATCAAGCGTTTGATTGAGATCTACCTTCTTGACTATCTCACTCACTACAAGCTAAACACTACGACTAGAGCTGTCACGATGATGACATTCTGTCTGACGATTAATTCCCATGCATGCAATTTCAACTAAAAAGTCATTTCATTGTCTATCGTGTTCATTCCAGTTACAATGTAAGATTAATACACAAAATTATTGAAATTGCTCAGTACAGAGAACTTATAAAAAGTGATTGAAAAAGTAAAATATTGCAATGTGATGTAACGATACACAACCTACATTTAACTGTACTGTACTGTCACGTCACGAAAACGCAGGAAAGAACCCAATTGCAGGCAGCGGGGATGAAGGGGTTAACAAATGACTTTATTTTACAAAAAACACAAAACAAAAACCCACGAGGGGGTATAAATCAGGAACTAAACTAAGAAACAAACAGAAAACAAAGACTTCCCACGAGGTGGCAAAATGAAAACAAGAAAAGCAAAACTAAACTTAAACGACACCACCAAACATCTAATACAAACAATACAGGGTAGAACAAACAAACTCACTCTTGAGGAACAGATGACAGGACAAGGCAAGACGATGACACGAAGCAGCACATAACATACGTAATGACTGACACAGGACAATGAAACATGAGGGTATTATATAGGGAAGACAGACAAAGGATAACGACACGGGGCAGTGTGGGTAATTAAACACTCAGGGAAAGATAACGAGGAAACGAGATGGCGGGAACAGAGACGAGACACTGGAGAGAACGTATATTATTGTCAAAAGGACAACAATATGTTTCTCTCCACACATAACCAAAGGCTTTGTCATGACTCTGCTACAGGACCAAGAAAAACATGACTAAATGAAGCAGAGCCATGACAGAAGCCCCCCCTTTAATGAGCACCTCCAGGTGCTCACCAAGGGGTAGACGGACGAGACAAGACCGACTGAGACAGTGACAAAAACCAGACAAACATGGTGAACAAGACAAGGGGCAGACAAGACAACAAGACTAAGGGATTGGGGTGACTTAACAAAAATAAACAAGGGAGGGGGGGAGGGGCAAAACCAGGGCCCATAGGAGGCAGTCCATGGGGGAGGGGAGAAGGGGAACAGTCCCAGTCCCCGGCTGCGCTCGAGGGCGCGGAGTCCTGGGGGACTTAGGGGGAGTCCTGGGGGGGACAGCCTTTGGCCCTGGGGGTTTCCCAGGGATCGGCCTGGCTGCCGGACTGGAGGCCGGCTGGAACTGGCTTGACGCCGGCTGGAAGGCCGGCTGGGCAGGGCTTGACGCCGGCTGGAAGGCCGGCTGGATCACCGGACTGGACACCGGCTGGACCACCGGACTCGACGCCGGCTGGACCACCGGACTGGACACAAGAGTAGACACATGACTGGACACAAGACTAGACACAAGACTGGACGCCGGCTGCATCGGGCTGGACGCCGGCTGCACCGGGCTGGACACTGGACAGGACGCCGGCTGCACCGGACTGGACGCCGGCTGCACCGGACTGGACGCTGGACAGGACATCGGCAGCACCACCGGAATGGACGCCGGCAGCACCACCGGACCGGACGCCGGCAGCACCGGACTGGATGCCGGCTGCACCGGACTGGGCGCTCCTCCGCTGCGCCTCTCCCTCCTTCTCCACACCACCGGATCCATAGACCTTGGCGAATCCGTGGGGACCGGAGGGAGTTCCGCAGCGGAGGAATCAGCCGACGTCATCCCCGGATCCCCTCCCTCCCGCTCGCTCCCGGCGCCACCAGAGTGAACGGGGACCGTGGAGCTCAAGCCGGAGGGTACCGAGTCCCCCCGGGCAGCAGCAGTCAGGTCGAGGCCCTCCGGCGTGATCGACCGCGAGGTGGAAGTCCCACGTGGAACCCCACCCCCGGGATCGTCCCGGTTGGCCACGAACCTGACCATTGCCGCGAACCCTAGGGGACCCAGCAGCCTCTTCTCAGACGGGGTGAGGCGCTGAGTGAGGCAGCAGTTGAAGATCGTCTTCAACTCTGCCTCGTTGAACTCAGCCGTCTCAGCCACCGCCGAGAATGCCCCGGCGAACTCCCGATTCCTGTAGTTCCCCTGGCGGAAACCTAGCAGCAAGCGGGCTTGAGCGGACCGTGAGGAGGACGCCGTGCCGTTCATCTTGCTGCCCGCTGGGTTCTGATTGGGGTCGGTCATTCTGTCACGAAAACGCAGGAAAGAACCCAATTGCAGGCAGCGGGGATGAAGGGGTTAACAAATGACTTTATTTTACAAAAAACACAAAACAAAAACCCACGAGGGGGTATAAATCAGGAACTAAACTAAGAAACAAACAGAAAACAAAGACTTCCCACGAGGGGGCAAAATGAAAACAAGAACAGCAAAACTAAACTTAAACGACACCACCAAACATCTAATACAAACAATACAGGGTAGAACAAACAAACTCACTCACGAGGAACAGATGACAGGACAAGGCAAGACGATGACACGAAGCAGCACATAACATACGTAATGACCGACACAGGACAATGAAACATGAGGGTATTATATAGGGAAGACAGACAAAGGATAACGACACGGGGCAGGTGTGGGTAATTAAACACTCAGGATAACGAGGGTTTAATTAATTAATTAAACACTTAAGATAACGAGGAAACGAGATGGCGGTAACAGAGACGAGACACTGGAGAGAACGTATATTATTGTCAAAAGGACAATAATATGTTTCTCTCCACACATAACCAAAGGCTTTGTCATGACTCTGCTACAGGACCAAGAAAAACATGACTAAATGAAGCAGAGCCATGACACTGTACTGTACTTTAACTGTAAAGTGTGTAACATCACACAGTCATGGTGCCACTCAAGAGATGAAAAGATGATACAAAATAATACCACAATGATACAGTTTTACCTTTAAGCAGATACAACTAAATTAACATTCCTACATAAACATTACAATTAAACAAAAAAAAAATTCTATCATTATTTACTCACTCTTTTGTCATTTCAAACCTGACTTTCTTTTTTCCACAGAACACAAAAAAAGATCTTTTGAAGAATGTTGTAAACCAGCACACATTCACTTGCATTGGTTTTGTGTCCATACAATCGAAGTGAATGGGTGCCGGGGCTGTTCGGTTACCAACAACTTCAAAATATCTTCTTTTGTGTTCTACAGAGGAAAGAGAGTCATACATACATACATCATTTGCAATGACAAGAGGACGAGTAAATGATAGCAGAATGTTCTTTTTTGGGTGAACTATCCCTTTAAGATAAGTCAGATATACGTAGCAAGACTACGCGAGATTCATACGTGTTTGCTTGAATGCTGTGTTTGATTTAGGGCACATCTAGATGGTCACCTGGAGCGCTCACATAAAGCTCAGCTGTGCTCGAAAGATACATATGCACATTTCATTTCTTCAAACGTCCTTTTTATTTGGATTTTACTTTTTTGTTTGCAATTACAACTTAGTGTGTAATATTTAATAGTTCGCATTCACAACAATAGATCAAAATAATGTATAACACCTTATAAAGATAAGGGTTTGTTATCATTTAAGTTACACAGGCTAAACCCAAATACACTCATTTTCAGCTTTAGAACAATGTGTTTGTGAGATGTCCTATGATATACAGCTATCTACATGTATGTGATATGATATACTGTATGTGTGTGTATATGCTCACCGCATGTTCACGTCTGATTGAAGAGTAACAAATGAAAGCGTGGGAAACCTCTTCAGACGCACAGTGTCTACAAGAGGATAGAAAAAAACAGAGAGTGTTCATCAAAACAATAATATCTCCACGCAGCACAAAATAAAAAGTCTGCCGCAAACCCCATGCAACCATGCAGAGACAAACACACGGTAAAAAAACGTGTGCAGGTACATAAGACAAAAGAGTCTTGGTTAGGTGGATGGGCAGAAAACACACACAACATTAGATGCTGGGAACATTATTGTGTTTATGTGGTTCAACTGGTATAGCGTTGCAATGATTGGATGCCAGGGAATATAAATACTGATTAAAAAATGTCATATTAAATGCATTAATGAAGTGTAAATGTCATGCAAAACACTGTGTTAGATGTGTCAGATAAGGACAAGTCAACAGGAGGCAAGAGACTGAGAAGAAATCTCTTTTTCTCTCTCATGCAAACGTGCTCTCTGATTCACAACGTCTCTCTGAACCAAATGAGTGACGGGTCCAAACGAAAGCAGGTCATACCAACCGCACACCTAACCATGGAACACACACACAACCGTTCTACCATGGAACATATACAAACACTCTCTCACACACATAGCCACTTTACGGTGAACACACTAATTTCTCAACCTGTGGTCACATCCCTACCCAGAATGCACTTTGAATGCAGTGACTCATGGCATTCTGATAATCACACGAAAACTGAAGTTTCACAGAACTTCAACAGGCGTGTGTGTATCTGTGTCCCCCACTACAGAGAGGAAAGAATGAATTAACAAATTCACATGAGGACGGATAAAATGTTGAATGTGTAGTAAGTCGCTTGTGATAAAATTGTCGGGCAAATGCATGAGTGTAATGTAAATGGATGGATAAGGTCATAAAGCCCTCAGTAACTCTACAAAGAAAAAAGGTTTTGATAAGAAGGTGGTTCTTTTACTGCAAAGTTTTAATGCACTCTAAAATGGTTGGGTAAAATATGGATAAACCCAACCGTTGGTGTCCATATTTGGTCCAACCATAGGTTAACAAATTTTGGAATTTTGGGACCTTATAATAAGACCTAATATCCATGCAGAAAAAAAACTATAGAAACCCAATATAAACCATCAAAGAAATAGTTTCCCATTAAAAAACATTTTGAACCATTAGCTTTTCCCATTAAAACCACAACAAAATTCTGTTTTGTAATGCCTTTTGGGCATTACTCCAATAGGATTTAATTTCCCACTAATATAAACCCTCACATACCAATAGATATCAATATTTCCGTTAAAATCAATGCAATTCCCACTATAGCCAGTAAATCAATTAAAATTTCTATCGTCTTTTGGGCAGGTTTTTATTTTTGTCTTTCTTCAAATAGAACCCTGCCCAAATACAAAAGTTACTGGTCTAATGGGAATCGTACTGGATTTAATGGAAACCAAATGGTGTCTACTGGTATGTGATGGATTTTATTGGTGGGATGTTATCCCTGCTGAAAAAAACAATAGAAACCCGACAGAAACCATTACAGAAAGTCTAATGGTTTCCATTAAATACCATTATGAACCATTAGGTTTTCCATTAAAACCATTACAAAATTCTTTTTTGTAGTGTGTTTTGGCCATTATTCCAATAGGATGTAACATCCCACCAACAGAATCCAGTAGAACCATTACAGTTTCCATTAAAGCCAGTAAAACCACTTTAATGGTTTCTATTGTTTTTTCAGCAGGGATCTGGCCGATGGGAACAATCCTATTGGAATAATGCCCAAAACACACAAAAAAGTATCTTGGTTTTAAAACAGCTAATGGTTCTTTTAATGGAAACGAGTAGAATTTATGAGATTTCGATTGGGTTTCTATTGTTTGCTTTTTTCAGCAGGGATAATATATACACTGTTATTGTTCATGCAAATCTACGTGCTTATATTTAGCATTTTTTAATCATGATCATCTTAAAAGTCATGCCAGATTATATCGTGCATCTCTATCTAAAGTACTGCTGCGCTGCTCAACTGATATCTCTTGCTTACCATTTCTTATCTCATTTCTCTCTATGCAGACATGATTTTATCTGAACTACACACAGCTCTGAGATCGCATTTATCTAAAGAATGCATGAAACACTGACTCTCAAACGTTTATTAAAAGATGAATATACTTGGTGTCCTACATGCACCAGTGGAGGCATAACATTCAGACGCACAGAAACGCACGCACGCGTCCAAATGCGTGTCTCACGTCTGTGTATACTTAGTGAGAACAACATCTCTACATCCTGTACCGAAGCTCTTCTTTTAGTCTGGCACATTGAAACCTCTGTCTGCACCACAGGAAATCAACAAGTCTAATATACACGCACACATAGACACACAAACGCTAACCCATAGATAGACCACGCACACACACGAAACACGTATTTAGCAGCGAGACTCAGAGCTGTAGCACGCAACTCGTGCACACACACATCGTACACGCAAATGCACATTTTGCATAAAGTGAACGCGCTAATGCAAGTCGTAAAGTTTGTCATATATCTGCAAACCCGTTGCATAAACCCCAGACGAGCCTGGCATGAAAAGTGGCTTGTTTGTTTGGCCAACAGCAAACACGAGCGAAACTGAGAAATGTCACGCTCGGCATGAGCCGTGGGAGAGCAAAAACGAGAAATGTGAGCGAGGGATAAACTGGCACGCTGGCATGTGACACAGATCTGCGTGTTTGAAGCGCTCTGAACGGCAGGGAGCAGAGGTTGGTGGTTGGGTTTTGGTCGACCATGCTCTGGCCCAAATCTGCTGTGATCTGGCCTGGTCTGGTTTGAGGAATGTGAAATGGTGAATCTTGAGGTGGAGAGAGTGGCTTACGACGCTCCCACGCCGAGTCTGCCAGTGTAACCCCACATTAGCGCAGGTTTGCCCCATCAGCGGCTGTGACGGGGCGCAGGGCAACCCCGAGGCCAGATCTGTGATTCCTGTGTCATCCACAACAAAGACGAAGTTGATAAAGATCACTTTTAAAGAGAAACAGCGCACTGAATATTTAAAAGCCATTCTGAACGTGTATGCTGTTCTTGTTAAAGAGTTAGTTATCCAAAAATGAAAATGATGTCATCATTTATTTACACTCATGTCATTCCTCTGTTCAACACAAAAGAAGATATTTTGAGAAATGTCTCTGTGGTTTTGTGTCCATACTATGGAAGTAAATGGAGTCCAACGTTGTTCGGTTACCAACGTTTTTAAAAATATCTTCTTTTGTGTTCTACAGAAGAAAGAAAAGTAACCAGGTTTGGAATGAGTCAATGATGAAAGAATCTTTAGTTTTGGGTGGTCAACAAAAGTAATATCATGAAAAATCATCACTCAGTTCTTGCAATTATGAATGCCAAGAGGTTGTAGATCTGGAAAATAAACGAACAACTTACGAACTATATTTCAATTCTTCTGAAGACATCCAATTGATTTTCAGGTATGCTGTTATTTACCGAACAAATTCTATAGTAATTAAAAAGGTGACTTATGTTAGTTGTAAGTTATGGTGAAGTTACGGTGAAAATTTAAACAAATAAATAAAATAAATAAAAAATATGTTTTTGAGCAACAGGATGTCACACTCTAGGAATAAGTGATAAACTATCAAAACAGCGCTAAATTATAAATAATAAAAAAGTTAAATTAAAAATATTTTGAAATATTAGATATTTTACAAATAATATAATTATTATAACATAATATAATTATTATAACATAATACAATTCTTATATAATATAATATAATCTTTTAACTCTAAAAATTTGCATCAAATTTGGTAAGCAAAAGATGAAACGCAAACACTTGTGAGTGACTTTTATTTTATATTTAGACAACAAAACATTGTTACATTGAGGTTTATTCTTATTTACACACTCATTAAGCACCAGTGAAATAAGACTTTGCTCAAGCATATTTGTCTTTGATAAATAATTTATGAGAAAATGAGAAATTTGAGGAGAACTGCCGGAGTGGTGTGTTGTCGTGCCAGTAAAGTCCTTGTGGTTGAGAGTGAGTGTGAGAAAACGGAAGGGGGGGGGTGTGGGCACAGCTCTGTGGAAAGGGGAGGGGCTTATCAAGCTGCCAAACTGATAAACATGCTAAAGCTATCTTTCTTATTCACCTACTTCAAACTAACCTTAATACTTCTAAAACTTTTAAAGACTTCAGATGGATAATAATTATGTCGGCTTTACAAAACAACTTTTTTTCAAAAGTTTCTAAAGCAAATTTTTTAGCTTTAACTCCTGTCTACCAAACTGTTGTCAATCAATTCTGAAACGTATAATCACCCGAACTGCAAATCTCTGTTAACAGCAAAAAAAGTTCAAAGTACATAACAAAACAGTAGTAGTAGTAGTACCTTTTATTTTCCCCTTGGGGAAATTCTGTTTCAGTGGGTTTTCAACATGCGTTAAAAACTTGTCAGACTTCTAGGACTATACAAAATAAACAAATACCTAAAAGTAGCCTAAGCTGGTTTTCTGGTCTTCCAGTCTGACCAGCTGAAAAATGCATGAAACACACTCCAAACCAGCTAAGAGACCCATCTGACCAGGCTGGGAGACCAGCTCAGACCAACAAACCAGCATAGGTTTATAAGCATGGCTTTATCAACACTGAACATTTATCTTGCCAATCTTTTTTTTAAATTCATTTACTTCTTGCAGCAATACAAAGTATTTTCTTTAGTAAAACGTGACTAATTGAATCAATGACATTACCAGTCTAAATAAGACAAACAGTCCAGCCAAGAAATATAATACGAATGGAAACTGAATGGTGCCCGCTATAAAGGACCCAACCATTTTTTTACTTACATGTTATTTAAGACACGAGAAGTCACATTATCTTTCGTTAACACGTGCGCATTCACTTCCCCATGTGAAGTCTCAAACAGGACCTGACAATATATAAAAAATGGGAATGAGTTAAACGGATGGTTCACCCAAAAATGAAAATTCTTCATTTATTCACCCTTGTGTTATTCCAAACCTGCATGACTTTGTTTCTTCTACAAAACACAAAAGAAGATATTTTAGAGAATGTTAATAACCAAACAACACTGAACCCCATTGACATTGAAAAAACTGAGACATTTCTCAAAATATCTTCTTTTGTGTTCCACAGAATAAACAGGTTTTGAACAATATGAACAAATGACAGAATTTCTATTTTTGAATGAACTTTCCACTATTCACCCTTTTCAAAAAAGAAAGAAATGGTGATCGAGTTAGAGAAAACAGAACATCATTATTTCTGGTTCCTGGTTTTAGGTTTGCAATGTATTTTCTGCAGAAACAGCCTAACGGACATCTTTCCTGCTGTTGAATAACTTCACATTCACGTTTTTTTGTTTCCTCTCCAAGTCATCATGTCAGCAAACTATATGGTTCTCTTGCATTGTTAAGCTCCTTAATATCATGTAGACTGTAGCTATAATTTTCTATTTACATTGAAATCATCTGGTTTCTCAAAATGTTTGCCACCGAGCTACAATACTGTTCAAGGTCAACTTTGATTTTATACGGTTTAACTTTAGCCGATGAAACATCACGCTGGGGATCATCAAATCAAAGATGACTGATTCCTATGAATACGTTTCTCATCCTTCTGTTCAAGATCCCCCTTCAGCTTGAGGGCCCGATTTAGACTCTCTGGGCGTTTTTGCTCCACAAGAGCGTTTGAAGTGAATGTGGCCTCATCACTGCACTTTTCTTTCTGTCCTTTGCTGTGTTTCCCCTTTATGAGTTGCACATGGGGCAGCCTGCAATTTATACACCACAAAATAAGCCCCTGCACATCTGCGCTCGCGACCGCACGCTCTAGCCACCACCCCGCTCTGCCCCACCCGTGGGGTGGAGGGACATTGGCAGCCTTCGGCCCACCGCAGGTCTCTCAGCAAAATACTGCAGTTATATTAAACTTAAATACAGGGGCTTGATAAACAAGAGAGAGTGCAGAAAAAAACAGCTCCCTGTCCGATCACTGCGGCGCTGCTCTGACCATTTTTGCTTGCGGTTAGTGAAGAACGCTGCTAAGAAACCCGTTTCCCAAAACACAGAGCAGATGGTGTTTGTGTCTGTGGAAAAAGACTGGATGGCCCCGTCCTCTACATCCGACATACACACACATCCGAACGGTACACACGCTCTTCGTGAATACACGCACTAGTGGTCTACTTGCTAAATTTACACGTGGTTACACAGGCAAAGCTTGGGAACGTCTTCATGATCGAACTCCTCTGAGTTTAAATGAAATTAAGTTTATACGTTACAGGTCTTATGTGCATGATACTCCAAAGAACAAACAAATTCTGTCTTTATAATCATTTATCAAATAAAACAAAGCTTTTCACCTGATGTCATTAATTACAATTACAATTACAATTACAATTTTCTTCGTTGTTTCTTCACCCTTATGACATTTCAAATCTGTATGTCTTTACTTTCTTCCGCAGAACACAAAAGAAGATATTTTGAAAAATGTTGGCAACCAAACAACTTTGAACGCCATTGACTTGGACCGCAGAGACATTTCTCAAAATATATTTTTTTGTGTTCCACAGAAAAGTCATAAATAGGTTTGAACGAGGGTGAATAAATCATTACAGAATTATTATTTTAGGGGGTGAACTATTCCCTTTATGCAGTAATATACTGCTCACAACGTTAGAAGACAACAGTACATTTGGAAGTGTGAAACCATAGGGATATGTCCAGAGATGGGCACAAATACATCAAAAAGTATTTAGGTACAAATTACAAATACTTCCTCATAAAATGTATTTAAATAAAATACAAAATACTGCTGAAAAATGTATTTAATTAAAATGCAAGTAATTTGTAATTTGAAAATACAAAAATACAATATTTTTTAAAGCAATCATTTAAAGTGCGATAGTAACAGTGGAGTTAGATACACAGAAGAAAGAAAGAAAAGTTTTCTAAACAGCAGTCCATCAAACACTCTTACACACTTACATAAATATGTAGGCCTTCACGACATTTTAATATTATTATCATTATTGATTTATCTCATTCTCCCGCGACCAAAGTCCATTTACGGAAGTCGTGCCACTCGGCGGCCATGTTTGCAACGCCTCTGGGCAGTTAACAGCGAGTCCACTGTCCTATCTACTTTAATGGGGGAAGGCAGATATTTTTTAAATCGCTGGCAAAAATCACAATTAAACAGCATATGTCCTATCAATAATTAAACCTGACATGAACAGTACCATAACTTGGTTTTGCTAAGCTTAAATTGCGCTAAAAATCACCTTTTTCAAGATTGCTTCATCTACTGTGCATGTGCACAGGCTGGCAAGCGCCTCACGAGAGCCCCGCCCCAGTCAATACTGATTGACGATTGGCTCGTATCACTGGAACGGAGTTCCTTCGCTAGAGCGGCCATATTGAGCGTTTCATTCCTCCCAATTAATTGTTATGGCAGTGGCACATCTTGTTAATATTAATTAACCCACCCGCAATTAATCAGAATGTAATTTTTTGTTACTTGAACCACCTGCCCACAGAAATAACTGCGATCCGGCATCACTAGACAACACAAGTCACTCTTTAGCTAGCAGATAAATTCTAGCTAGTAGATTTTACTAGATACTTTACCTTAAAGCACTTTGAGCACAAAAGCGATTTCTTTTCTTTGCTTAAATCAAAGTACCGCGAGAGTGATTGGAAAAGGTTGCTTTTGAAACACTCTTGCGACATGTTAATGTACTTATTCCGCAGCCTCGGAATAAGTCAAACGCACTTAATAACAGACAGGTCTGACTCGGTTGAAAAAACAATCAAAACTTATAATTCAGCTAGTGGGTTGGTTACCCGCGCTTTGACGCTCATCCAGATGCACTATGATCGTCCATTCATTTTTGCTAGCATTTACAGGAACAACATTAATGTTTTGTCCTTAAATGAACACGAAATGTCTTGTTTTTAACACAACTGTTTTTAGAGTGTATAGCGTTAAAAGCAAACTGTACAGTACGTTTTATAGACAAATGACAGGTGTACATCTACATCTTCTCTCAGACAAAAAGATGATTCAACTGATTTCCCTGGAAACAGTCAGGTATGCATGTAGAATCACTTTAAATCGAGCAATGAATGTCTATCTGTTTTTCTACAGCACATCAATAACTTCGACATTTTTAAAGATATCGAAGGTATAGTGATATAGAAGGTATATATGCCTTAAAATATTTTCGGCAATTTAAAGGGATACTTAACCCAATAATGAAAATTCTGTCATCATTTACTCACCCTCAGATTGATCCAAACCTGTATAAATTTCTAGAGATTCTAAAGATTTCTAAAGATATTTGGAAGAATGTCAGATCTCATTCCCATTGACTACCATAGTATTTATTTTCCCTACTATGGCAGTAAAGGGAAATGAGATGTCAAGTATCCTTTAATGGAATGAAAGTCTAGAACAGGGTTCTTTACTGTTTAATAAAATTAATTTTAATATTTTTTTTATATTTGAGTTCTGCTTGCATTTGCTGGGCCACAAGCTGTTTAGTTCAAATTATTATTGATAGCTCAAATTTTATTACATATTTCAGTATCAAAATTTGCCCCACCACTTTCGGAACAGTGGTGCCACCACTGCCTGGTGAAGTTATTGTAGGCAAGAATAAAATGACATATTTTAAAAAGTATTTAAATATTTTAAAATACAAATTACATTTGACTTTTTTTGTTAAGGAAAATACAAATTACAAAATACTCAAAAGTAATTAAATACGTATTTCAAATACATGTAATTAAAATACTGCCCATCTCTGGATATGTCAATGTGCTATCAAGTACATTCACCACAACGTCACCATAACTTCAACATAACTTCACCATAAGTCTACCGTAAGTTCAACGTAACTTTACCGTAACTTCAACGTAATGTCACCATAACTTCAATGTAACGTCAACATAACTTCACCGTAACTTCACAGTAACTTTACAGTAACGTCACAGTAACTTCACCTTAACGTCACCTTAACTTCACCGTAACTTCACCGTAACTTCAACGTAACTTCACAGTAACTTCACCGTAACTTCACAGTAACTTCACAGTAACTTCACAGTAACTTCACCGTAACTTCACAGTAACTTCACAGTAACTTCACAGTAACTTCACCGTAACTTCACAGTAACTTCACCGTAACTTCAACAAAGTAACGTCAATGTAACATCAACATAACTTTACCATAACTTCCATCTAATGTCACTATGATGTCACCATAACATCAACATAACGTCGCCATAACTTCAGGCCTGTCTGGACAGATTCACAGCCAACTTGATCATTTAAGGTGAAAATAAATGTGATATTCATGTCAATAACCCCGTATGAGTTTATCACAGCAACTCTCTCATCTAAAAACTATGGACATCTATGCAAGTCGAAAGAGATTTTGGTGAAAAATGTCAAGCCACCCACAAACACGGACATTAACACCTTTACAATAGCCTAACTGCTGGTAGATGGTGTTGATAAACCCATTACCTTTAAAAAGGTCACTAAAATCAGGTCGTATGTGCAAATAGCACAGATATTTTGGAAATAAAAAAGTAGGCCACCACAAACATGTAAAATTAAGCGAGCAGAGAGTACTGGCTAAAAACTAGGCTAAAACCAAGTTAGAGGAAGGCTGAAATGACTGGCACGGCTGTTTTTAATGAAGCTAACACCGAGATACTATCAAGTGGTGAGTGAGGGTGGAGGGGTTGTTTAACAGGCCTAAAACCACCAAAACACACTCATACTCTTTAAAACAACTCTGCACTCTCTTTCCCGCCATAATCCCTTTTATATTCCACTTTCCTTAGTTTAGGTCTTGTGCATTTTTTCGGCCGCTGTTCTGGAAGGCCAAAGACCCATCGGCCTTTTAGAAACAACCGTCAGCCAATCAGAGAGGTGTGAAAAACTATGTGAAGGGAAAGAGAACTTCTTTGCATGTGAGTGAGAGAGCGAGAGATAGTCACGTGACCAGAGCTTCACCAATCAGTAGGCGGGATTGCCATGCAACAGCGTTGCCGCGGGAGCTGTGACCTCGGATACCTCAGACATGCGACTGACAGGCCGTTACCACGGAGATCACCGCTGCCAGAGCGTCAGACACCTGAAGTTTCAACTATCAGACTAAACCACTTTATACGACTTCAACAACCACCACCAGTGAGAGAGAGCGAAAGAGAGAGAGAGAAAGAGAGAGAGAGAGAGAGAGAGAAAGAGAGATAGTCTTCATCATCAGGTGAGTCCATCTCAGGGGTCGGTATCTCTCACTAGGTCTTGCTCTCTCGCTCTCGCCACACAGCACATATGCAGTTCTGTTAGTCGGCTTGTGGCAAAAGATTCCTGTGGCATTCTCAAACCCCAAATTCTTGGTTGCAGCCAGTCTATGTAGTTCCTTTATTTCTCTCTCTCTCGAACTGTCGTCCTCTCAGGCGTGAGTCGTCGAGGCAGCGGAGAGGCCAGTTCTTTTCCCTCCTGAACGGGACACATGGCTTCGAACAGCATCTTCGACACTTTCTCCAATTACTCATCCAGTTTGCTGCGAGGTAAGTCGCCCATCTGATCCTTCTCTTCCTCCTCTGCTGCTGTGGGGAAAACTTGTGACAGTCGTAACGTTCTTGTGTAGTCATGGTGCGTGGTGTGACCGTTGCAGTTTAGCAGTTACGAACGTGTGATTGTATGCGTGTGTGTGGGTTGCAGGCTACCTGGAATACAAACTCCTCTGAGAACTATCATCATAACACATTTTCAAGTGTTGCTTATGCAGTTTATAGCTTGACGGTTGACAGTAAAGACCTCAGATTGTGTATATTGACCATGTATATTTCTGTACTCTTGTGTAGCCTGCTTTTAATATCCATGATAGAAACATCAGGATGGTTCATGAACGTATCACAAGGTCTTCTGAAAAATAAACCATACGTGTTTATTATGCCAAAAATGCAGAAATCCGCCAATTTAGCCAAACACGCAATTACTGGCATCCATATACCTGTAGATTCATGTGCCGCGAGATGTTTGTTTTATAACGCTGCAGTGCAGACAGTCTGTTTGAAGCAGTTCTGATGGGTTTGGATCATAATGGGCTGCTCACCGCAAGCATTAGCACCATAAACGCACTCTTAGGGAGGAACCAGCTAGACCAACCTTTACTGGAACTCACAAACCAGTCAACTTGTGGAGCCAGGGCACTCTCGGCATCTCTGTGGTCGCTGTGTATATGTGTGGGTACGGGCCCAAGTCAACATTAGCCATTTACCGGCATTTGCATCTCCTGAGCTCCTTGTCCTCCATTTGTCACCATGGCAACGTCAACACGCGTGATGAGGTGCTTCTTAGGCTGGGACAGTCTTGTCTGGGACGTGTTGAAAAACAAACAGAGGCAAAGTATTATCTGTGTGTAATGCTCAGTTAGAGTGAGAAAGTTAATATTAATGGGCGTGTACATGAAATCAAAACTGGCGATATATTTTTTTGGTCTTGTTTTGAATTGCTTTTTGGTGCACGCAATAGTCTCAAACAAAATGAAAATAACACCTGCCTCCATGCTGGTACAGTACGAAACACCCAGTTTTCACAATCCAATCAATAACAAATACATAAACTCAAGTTTAGCCCTACTCGCTAAATCTTGTGTTCCATGTGGTTTGCCACTTATGGTTGTCCGAACCTTTTCCCCCCTAAATCTCTTAATCATTTTATTATTTGCCATCTGTTAAACAAAGCAATAATACCACTCCAGAGAACTGTATTCAGCTGCGGTCCAAATCATTGTAATGTGATTAATCTGATAAAATAATTAAATACACCATTAATATTTCAAATAAATACTCATTCCCCCTAGAAATATGGTTCATTAACTGTAGGTGTTGTACAGTTACCAAGCAACATAGCAAACTGGTGCATTAAAACAGCTTTAAATGTGCCACATCCAATCAGAATTCAGAATGACTAGTTAAATAAATAAAAAGCTAGTTAACTAACTTAAAGGTCATAATGAAGAGGAACAGAAATAAACTACTCACTCGGTTCATTTTCTTGTTAGTGGATCGCAATTAATTTCAAGAAGTGTCTGGTTTTTCAGTCGCTGTTGAACTGATCTGTTGTCTTGGACAGTATTCCTGATTTAGTCTTAATATGACTTTGTTAACAAACAGATGGAAAAACAGATAGGGGTTAAAAAGCTTTGAACTGATGGTTCATTTGAACCGATTTTTGTTTAAATTCAATAACTAGAAAATAAGAATATTGCCGGGTAGAAATTAATTATATTTACATTTAGTCATTTAGCAGACGCTTTTATCCAAAGCGACTTACAGATGAGGGAAACAATGGAAGCAATTGGAACAACATAAGGACAACAAAAAGCATAAGTGCAATAAAAGAAAACTGGTCTCATATAGCCTACCACAGTATACAGAGAAAAGTTTTTTCAGTCAGAACTGATCAGTCAGGTGTTGACGGAAGAGATGTGTTTTCAGACGGTTCTTAAAGATGGCCACAGAATCTGCTAATATTGTAGCAGCGGGCAGATCATTCCATAAATGTGGAACCGATCCCGAGAAGGTACGTGAGAGAGATTTTTTACCTTTTTGGGATGGCACCACAAGACGTTCGTTTGCAGAGCGTAGGGATCTGGCGGGTATATAAGTCTGCATTAGCGAGTGAAGGTAAGGGGGTGAAGGTAAGAGTCTTGAATTTGATTCGAGCGACTATAGGGAGCCAATGTAACTTAGTGGAGAGAGGAGTGACGTGCGCTCTCTTCGGTTCATTGAAGACCACTCTTGCCGCTGCATTCTTATATTATTCATGAAGTGATTGTCAAACTGTACATACCCTATAGTGTCACAAGGTTTAAGACGAGGTGATGAAAATTACGATAGCATGCCAAGAAAGAAAATTATTTTATGTCATTACATTTAGAAAATGAATTTGGGATGATATCCACCAGTCAATCATGCAAAATAAGACAATAAACATATCGTCGCTGTCCTTCTGAAACTTTGAATGTCCAAATTCGCTCTGTTTCAGGAAAAAACTTTTTAAATTATTACATACTTTGTCCATGTTGACAAGCACTGCTTATTGGTTAGTTATTTGCAAAGCCCAATGACAAATATAAAGGGTGACTAATAATAATGATTCATGGCAAAAAAAGAAAAATCAGAAAATATGGAAACACAAGTTTTCAGAAGGACAGCAGCGATATGTAAAAAATAAACTTTGTTAAATTTGATAGTTCTGGTTATTTCTCTTTCTTGCACCAATTTGATCTGATTGAGGAATACGGTAAATGAGCTCTGAATTCTGTTTTGAGTGTCAAAGCTGCTTTTCAGATTATGTTTACACTAAATACATTTTTATTGGTTTATCTAATAAAGGATATGATCTAAATAAACTGAAATGGTATGATGCAAGTGAAAAATGACCCATTGCTCATAATAAAAAAGTTGACAAAAAATTGCCATGTTACATTAAACTTATTATTAACTCTAAAGTAAAGCAGCTCTATAATCCAGAAGAGAAACATTCTGAAGTGCTAATCAAATGCAACACTTTTTCAAAACTCATCTTTGAAAATTGAAGGTCAGATGTGTTACAAAGTAAAATACAGTTTTCATACTAGTTTCTTGATCCGTCCCCGTCTGCCAATGGCCAGATTAACTCATAGTCCCGCCCCAAAGTCACACCATTGGTTGAGCCGATATTGCTGGGTTGGACAAAACAACTTTTAGAAAATGCAACAGATCTACAGTGTTCACCCTGTCCGGAGAAAACACCCCAATTGTGCAATAATCTGAAATATGACAAAGATTTTTACTTAAAAAAAAATGACATCACCTTTCAATTAATAACATTTCAATTGTTTACTACTTCAGGTACAACGTGCAAGTTTACACAACAAGCAGCTCAAAGCAGGTTTTTTTCACTCGACTTTAAACACGAGCTTTATTAGGGGAAGATGTCACACATATTAAAGTACAGTGAATATGCAATACAGAACATGCTTGCATAACGGTGCACATACAAGTGAGAAAGTGTGAGAAAGATAAAGAAAGACAAAGGCGAATGTGTGTGTGTGTGTGTGTGTGTGTGTGTGTGTGTATCTGATGCAGACTCTGTTTGCTTCTGCAGCAACCACAATGAGGTCACACCTGCTGCACTAAAGCAGCAGTCTAAAACGCACACACACGCACGCACACCGGGTATAAATATATATATAAATATAACTATACAAGCCTGTATACTTACATAAATGGACACACAAACATTAACACAAACACAGTCACACACGAATACAGCAGAAGTACTCCTGCTGTCCTCATTGCATGTTAATACACCCCCAAACATATATCAATGTTGACCCAAAAATAACCCCCAAAATATTTTACTCACCCTTATGTCATTTCAGACCTTTTTTCTGCAGAACACAAAAATATATTTTGAAGAATGTCCAAACAACTTTGGCCCCCATTGACTTTCACCGTATGGACACATTTCTCAAAATATCTTCTTTTGTCTTCCACGATATGTTGAAAGACCTCAGGAAAATGATTTTTAGAGTTTTGGCAAATCTGAACACAGTTTGAGACAAACTCTGGTGATACCAAGGAAGTCAGCATAGGCCCTTTTTTCAGCAGAAACATCTGAGAAGCAGAAGCCTTAACAAACCTCTCCATTTGTTCCCCATTTCATCTTAGTGCTGTCTATGATGAAATGTGGTTTTCAAAAGAGTTACACTTACATTTATTACATTTGGCAGACGCTTTTATCCAAAGCGACTTACAGGAGAGCATATAAACATTTTGTCAACACGCTAAACAGTACCGTTTACAAGGCCATGCTACTAGGAGGATGAGCGCATCAGTACAGCAATGTTGACCCAGAAGAAATGTGGAGTAAGGAGAAGTGAAGTGGGAAGCGGAGGAAAGAATATAAGAAGATGATTTCTTTAACTTTGAAAGTTGAAACGGTGTGAGAAAAGATGATGTGAGAAGAGCAGGAGAACACAAGAGTAGACAAGAGATACAGGTGAGTCTTAAATGAGATGATGATGGCGATAATGTTACTCAATGCTTTCAAAACATAAATGTATTTACTGAAAACAATCCAGTACTTCCTAATGAATTTAAATGTGTAAAATCGATTGAGAAATTATATCGAATGCATGTGAACTCATCTTAAATATGCAACATGCCTCCACAACATCCATGCACGTGCACAAACAAAAAAACACACACAAAGCCAATCGACCAATCAAAGCTGCCCGAATCTTCCAACTGATTCTTACTACTGACGTGACCTTACATAACTCTAAGAGCAGACATCCAAAGCAAAGCAAAACCACTCGCTGTTCCATCAGCTCGAGCTAAAGAAAACATCTTTCATACAGAGTTCTGAAAACGTTCATGGCAGAACGTCAGAACTACCCCGAGCGTTCAGCCTGCAGATCTGCTCGTGCGCTATGAAAGGCCTGCAAAACTCGAGTCGACTGCACAGAGTTTATTAATTTCATAAACACATGGTTCGTGCTCCTATAAATTGATACTTCACCGCGCTGGACGACATTCAAAGGCTTTCGGCAGCCGCCCATTACCCTCGGCCCCCGAAATATCAGCATCCACAGCGAGAACTGAAATGTGTAACTAGATATGGAGGGTCTGGATATTGGACAGGGAAGAGTGTAATGAAAACTGCATGAGGGTCTCAGCGGAGGGTCCGGCTCCTGTGTCTAATTTAGCTCGGAACTATTCCTATTTATAAAGTGCAGGCTCTGGAGTTGATTAGGCAAATGTTGGGCATACGAGGAGTGTGGAAGAGGGATTTCTCGTCGCTGATCTGAAGCAGCGAGAGGGAATCTAATCACTGTGATGAGTGAGAGAGATTTTCTCCTGTAATCGCACATTTTCTCTGACGGATCATTATTCGGCTTGCGTAGGAAATTTTGAAAGCGCGCTGTTGTTTGAAAGGAACTTTAAAGGGCTTCAGTGTGGGAAGATTTCTAATATCTCTAGTATATAACATTTCTAATGTTTAGATCTTATCATGTGTTTTCTATGCATTCTTAAAGCTTTCCAAGTCAGATCTCACAGGAATTCATAACTATTTCACAACGTGGTTATTTCATGTGAATTCATACAAATGTAATAAAAAATACAAACGCATACGATTACTCGAAAAAAGCAACAATGAAGCCCAAATCATCCATCTAAATCTAACCATCGCTAGCGTGAAAGCGTACAAATGAAATAACTCTGTTTGTAAAAACGTTGACTTTTTTTATTATATGTTTTAATCTGTACAGTTAGCTGTATTTTTTGAGTTATTATGGCTTAAATCAAAACAAACCAACTGTAGTTTGATTGATATTAATTGGAATGCACAATGAAAAAACTTAAATGAATAAGCTTCTCTGCGTCAGCAACACTTAAAATATTTCGTAACTTGGCAACATTTTTGAGGTGGAAGAAGGCTGTTTTTGTGACATTTGAGATGTGATTTTTAAATGACAGGTTGCTGTCTAATATAACGCCGTGGTCTTTAACTGTATTTGTTGGAGTAACAGTGCAGCCTTCAATTTGCAGGTTATAATCCGAAATATTCTGCTCATGTGTCTTCGGTCCGATAAGTAACATTTCTGTTTTATTAGAATTTAAAAGAAAGAAATTACAAGTCATCCAATGTTTTATATCTTCGATGCACTCTACCAATTTGGATAGCTGGAAGGTGTCACGATGACCGGCTGGAAGAACCCAAGCGCAGGCAGGCAGTGAAGGGGTAAACAAATATATTTATTGTAACAACTAAACAAACAAAAACACCCACGAGGGGGTAACGCGGACAAGACTAATATAAATGAAAACACTGAAAACAAAACACTTCCCTCGATGGGGCAAAAACAGCAGGACAAGCTAAACTAAAATATCACACGACACAACGTCTTACAAAAACACGGCAGGGTAACTAAGGCAGGGTATGGCAAAACACAAAACTCACAAGATAAGAACAAGGTGATGAACAGGACCACGGATAACAGCAAGAGTACAAGAATATACTGAACGCACAAAACATACGTACACGCAATACAAGAGCACAGGACAAAGAAACAAGAGGGTATATATAGGGAAGACAAACGAGGGATAATTACATGGGGCAGGTGTGGGACATTAAACACTCAGGGAAAGATAACGAGGAAACGAGATGGCGGGAACAGAGACGAGACACTGGAAAAACACATGAGAGGTAAAAACATAAACATCTCATGGCCTTCCCACATAAAACCCAAGGACTCTGCCCCGATCCCACCACACGACTAGAATTTCATAAACAAGACGGTGGGACCGTGACAGAAGGAATCATCTGGTCTTGATGAGATATATAGCTGAGTATCATCTGCATAACAGTGGAAGCTAATTCCATGTTTTCTAATAATGTTTCCAAGGGGAAGCATGTATATGATAGCAAGAATAGCAAGGGTCCTAAAACCGATCCCTGAGGTAATCCATAATTGCGTTAGATTTGATGATTCCCCATTTAAATGGACAAACTGATGTCTGTCTGATAAGTAAGATCTGAACCATTGTAGTGCCTGTCCCTGAATACCGGTATAATTGTGTAAGCGATTGTAACGAGGAAGGTGGGACGAGAGCCAACGAGGACACAATCTAGAAGTATTTTATGGTCTACAGTATCGAACGCAGCACTAAGGTTGAGCAGGACTAGGAGTGAGATGTTACCTTTATCTGATGCTATAAGCAGGTCGTTTGTAATTTTAACGAGCGCAGTTTCAGTACTATGATGCGGTTTAAAGCCTGACTGAAATTTTCCGTGTATGTCATTATTTTGTAAGAAAGAGCACAACTGAGTGGACACTACTTTTTCTAGTATTTTAGACAGGTAAGGGAGATTTGAAATTGGTCTATAGTTTCCTAGTTCATTGGGGTGTAAGTTTGGTTTCTTGATAAGAGGCTTAATGACGGCCAGTTTAAAGGGTGCTGGGACATGGCCTAGATTAATTGACGAGTTGATAATGTTATAAATGGGCTCAATTGCAACGGGTAATAACTCTTTTAATAATTTAGTTGGTATGGGGTCTAATAAGCAAGTTGTAGGTTTAGATGTTGCAATAAGTTTAATTAAATCTTCCTGTTTTATAGGTGAAAAACAATGTAGCCTTTCTTTTGGGGCGATGGTTGGTACTAATTTATAGGACAGACTTGGAGGTTGAGTTTTTACTATTTTGTCTCGTATGTTTTCGATTATCTCGTTAAAAAAAATCATGAATTCATTGCTACCAAGGTGCGGCGGAATAACCAGGTCAGGTGATGTCTGTTTATTCATTGTAGTTCCCATCACTTCCAAAACACTCACAAAACGTATGTTGTGCGAGCTTTAGCTTCTAGGGTTTAAACACTAAAAATGGCGACCAGTTTCTCTTATAAATACAAGCTCAAAAAATAAGATAATATAAATAATGTTTTGTCATTTAGCTGACCTTCGTTGTGCTCAAACAGCAAGATTATACACTAAAAAGTTTAAAAGCATAATACGTGCTCCCTTCATGAGCGCTGTGTTCTGTCCTGCGCTGATGTACTTCCTGTTGGAAAAGGAAGATGGGGCATATCTAAGGGCTCGTCTTTTTTAAGTACCCAACTGCTTTTAGTCTACATCACAATCGCGAATCTCGAGATTGTACTTTCTTTGTAAAATAGTCAACGCATGCACGCGATCCGTGTGTGCGCGTCTGTTCTGCCGAAGTGCAGAGTTAGTCTGTGTTTTCAGTACTCGAGTGTATAATTGTATGTGACAGCGGACTCTGGAGCGTGTGCTAAACACATTACCAAAAACACAGACAGATTAAGAAACAAGAGGTGTATGTACGGTGGTCCTTACAAAACGACCTGCCATAATATGAGGTGGTAGATGGATGTCGATGTCATTCATAACGTCTAGACGGGCTATTTTTGAGAGACCCTCACTACAGTGGAACAGATTTTAGGAGATGACTTGGAGCAGACGGGACGTGCGCTTCCAGAATATCCGCAGCATTGGAAAGCTCAGTGGAAATGCTCATAAAATCGTTTCTGTTTGATTTTTTTGAGCATGTTATAATAAATGCATCTAACATCTCTATAGCTCACATGTTCCAGTGAGTAATGGACCGTTATGACCGGCTGGAATTCAACAGTACAGGATTTCTGACTACAAATATAATGACCGCTAATGTAGTAGGCTGAATCGGTCATGTGAAATATATTTGGGACTTAATAAACAGCAGCACATTTTGGTATACATATGCTGTCGTGGGTCTATGTAATAGAGTGGTCCCAAAAGAAAAGGGCGATTTGACTCCATACTGTATTTCTGTGTTTGCATGCAATGTACAGCCTTATTCAGGGTCCATCCGAGAATAGAAGTGAGCTGATAACATGAGAAATCATTCTGCAAATCTACAGAAGAAACACAAAGTGAGAACAGGGGTGTAACATGTAACACTTTTGTTTATGTCATGTTAAAGCGAGAGGAACTGAAAGACAACACACATTATAAGCCAATATAAGTGATTTTTCTACAGTATATTGTAAAAGAGCATAGATTATCAGTCAAAAGTTTGAACTCATTCTGCATTTAAAAGCGCTGTGGTATAATAGTAACTAGATTTGCATTTCATGAGAGAAAGCAGTGCTTGCCAAGTAAAGAAAAAAACTAGAGCAGGTTTTAGTACAGTTTAGGTGTATTCAAATGAGATGCATGAGAGCTGGACAGTCAGCACGTCAACTGCACAAGAAGCAACAGTCCCTGTGAAACTGTCACGTGCAATTTTCTCACCGTTAAAACACTTTCCTCGGCTTCACAAGCACACATAAGTCTTCTGCAGGTCGACATCTGCAAGACTGAAACAACAGAAGTACATAATAATATGAATGAGTATGTTCTGTATGTTTATCAATTTGGGCCCAGTTTAATTCATGAGAAATAAAAATATCGAAATAGTCTTGCAAGCACTGAAATGAAGAGCTTACAGAAATTGTGACCGTAATAAGAACACGTTAAAGAAAACTTGTGCAGAGCCACAGACCACAATCATTGACAGAGGAGATTCTGGACAGTCTGTATTTCATGTGTTTGCAGCACGCACATTATTTTGAGCATGTCCAAGATGTTGCGAGTCTTGCTGTGGTGTTTAGGTTTCGTGTCTAAATGAGTTACACATATAATAGAAAAAATCTAAACTTTTAACCACAGAGTCGTACACCTGCTTTTTAACACTGATGAGCTTGTTTTCCATTAGCATCAATGTCAGACTTCACCCAACACCTGAATATTCTCTGTTTCATTCTCTGTTTCAAGCAAACAACACACAGACCCTCCCTAACACGCATCAGTTTTACAGTTTTAACAGAGACTCCTTCAAATTGCTAAGAGGGTAAAACTATGTTCATAGCACAACATTTCCACAAGTATCACTGAGATATACATGTATGAAATAATACATATTTAAAGAAAATATGGGCTTACACCGTGTCTACACCGGACGCGACCGGTGTGACGTGACAAGACAAAAGACATTAGAAACGCATTAGAACCCATTATAATTTTACATTTTGTCCACACTGGATGCGGCGCCACGCGACAAACCCTTTAAGAACAAGCAGGTTGTCATGTCGCGTCGCGTCGCAGCTGTCGCGTCCGGTGTAGACACGGTGTAAGACTACAAACAACAGTAGCTGAAACTTTAAAATATATCATAATGTAGCAACAAGCCTGGCAAGAAAAAATTATCATTGAATTTCTCAACAAATTTAGCAATTCCAAGCTCTTCCGAGAAAATATTTCAATTTCAGTTCTCAATGTTTACTTTCTATGCTTTTGGACACTTCAAATAAAAAAACATTCCTGTTTTCTTAAATTATATTTTACTGGCTTTTTTATGCCTTTATTTGGACAGGACAGGGGAGCGGGATTGGCACATGACTCCCGAGACAGCAATCTAACTCGGGTCGCCGGGAGCGCACAGGCTCTACTATATAAAAAGTGCTGGGTTGTTTATGACCCATGCTGGGTAAATATTGAGCACTGCTGGGTTAAACATTACCCAATGCTAGGTTCTTTTCACTCAGGGCTGGATAAAGACAATCCTGCAATTGGGTTAAAATAATCAAGCATTGGAAATATGAAAATATCCAAATTTCAGCCTCCAACAGTACATGCTGGAATCACCCCAAATATTAAAGGGGTCATATGGCGCGAATACGTGTTTGTCTGTGTCTTTGGTGTGTTATAAGTTGCCCATGCATTAGACACGTACAATAGCAAAAATGAAAGTGTGGGAACAAAAGATGCGTTCTATCTAAAAGCGAATGCTCACCCAGACCTGCCTGAAACGCCTCGTGTAACCACACCCCCATAAATCTACGTCAGTTGATGGTCTGATTTGACTAAGACCGCCCAAATGTATACTCAAGTAAGATGGGCGTACCTGTCAGTACAATTGAAGAGGAACCTGATGTTCCAAATATGGTAAGAGGCGTTACATTTCTATCACACGCTTGCAGTATTCCACCAATCACTACGCACTGGTTAACTGGCCAATCATAGCACAACTCGCTTTTCAGAGCCATGAGCGCGTTTCAGAGAGGCGGGGCATACAAACATGCACGGTATGTGGAAGATACAGCGTTTTTTAACCTTAAATCGTGTATACACATTGCATTACATCTAAAACAAATGATAATATTCATTTTAGCTGTGTCATATGACCCCTTTAAAATAACATCTACTATCAATGGCATGCTAAAAAGTTTAAAAAAGGGCGCATAATACATCAAAAGTACATGTAATACATTGGAATTAAATTAGTATGCCCTGAAGAGTTCACACACAATCATTTCATTTAGCGTTAAAACCTCTGATGCGTCACCGGCTCCTCAGTGATGCATCTGAATTCAAGCAGGACTGACATAGTATAGAAACAAGACTATGAGAACTCTGTCACACAAACAAAAATCATCTTCAAACCCCTCCCTTCCCCTCTCCCTTTTTTGCCAAAGTGCAATAAAACAAGTTAATTATGGCGTTGAAAATATGAGGATAATGATAGGATATAAGATGATGGTTGCGCGGAGGTTATGAGTTTTTGATTCTCTCGGTCGTCTTTTTATTTTTTCAGACGCCTTTCCCAGAAAAAGACAAAGTTGTTTACAAGCAACTGACTTGATAATGGGAGCTTTTCATGTTCATCCTCGCGAAAGAAAACAACTCCAACTTCTTTAAGAGTAAACATAATTATTTCAATGCACTTACAGATAAAAGTTTACGATTGATTCACCATACAGGAAAATGAAAACGTTGTATTTGTTCAACCTCATGTCACTTCAACACTGCGTTATTTTCTTTCAACTTACAATTAAAACATAACAAAAGTAGTACATATGACTAATAATACGGGTTCAAAGAGTGAATATTGACATTTTTTGAGTAAACTCTTCCTTTAATTTCACAAAGAACATTTTGTTCTTTGGGCAGAATATCATCATATACTTGTGCTTCAAAGAACCTAGAAGCCAAACACTGATCTGAAGACCCTGTAATATAGCATTAACCTAACTCCAAAAATATACCAGAACATAACCAATACAAGAACAATATAAAAGCTTAAAATAATATTTTAAGTAACTCAAGAACTGTGTATATGGATATCATTTTGAAACAAAGCGACTACTTAAGTTTCAAGCTAATGTATAGACACCCGGGAAAAAAAAAACACATCCACACACAAACATTCAATTTCATGAAGCTACTGTAAACACAGTGTATATTTCAGAAGGACTGCTGCAATTCGGCATCTTTAAAGAGATCATAAATCAAAGAGTCCTTTAGAAAGGTGGCCATTTAATTCATCTGATGAGTTAGTCATTTTAGTTTCCCTAGTTTAATTTGAGAATCTCTCTCAACACCAATTGCACAATGTTTATTTGAACTGAAATAACAGTGTGAGTGTGCTCGTGTGTGTGTGTGTGTGTGTGTGTGTGTGTAGGCTATTGCAGTTCCCTTTGTGTGGAAAAGCCCCAGACACACAGCCAGGGATTCCCCCTCACACACACAAGCTTTCTCTCTTCCTATTCCTCTGTCCTTCCGTGTCTGGGCTTTGGTCAGGCTGTCTGGATTCTCTCACGACATTCCCATGCAGACACACTCACAGGAACACACAAACTTACTTAATATCGCACACTTTCTTTCTCGCAGACAGATGATACACATCACGTTGCTGACGACTTGTTATGTCACGGTGGTGACTTGGCAAATTCGTCCCACCGAGAAAACTTCTTGACAAATTTTCACACTGTCACTTCCTATTGGACATTCCATACTCGACTGTAACGCTCTGAAAGAGAAAGAACCAAATTGAGGAAGTCCAAAAATTTGCAGCGCCGTAGAGATTTTACTGTGCAAAATGTGTCATCTAACTAGAAATACTGACCATAGTTGTAAATGAATCATTCATTTTAAAGAATATACAGTACAGTATATATGTTTTTGCCAGACAATGTGATCATTTGTTTATTGCATTCTTGTGACACGTAAAAGATAGAAGTACAAATCACAACAGACGGTACTTTCTGTACTAGACGGTTAGTATTTCATTGCTTTGAATTGCAAATCGACAAGAGTCAAACTAAACTGTTGCCATTCTCGGTTATCAGCCAACGAGCAATTTGCCATTTTTTATTGTACTTGGTGCTTGGAGAGTATTCATTTTGTAGCGGACCCTACTGTATTTCTTCTGAATAGGGCCTTACACTATACCATACACCAGGGGTTCCCAAAGTAGGGGTCGGGCCTCCCCGGGGGGTCGCAAGGCCGTGAGGGTGGGGTCGCAAGATGATTTCCCGAAATCATTTTTTTATTATTAGGAATAGCTTATTTAATCAATAAGTGTAACAAAACATAAAAATAGTAGTTAAGTTAAAAATAAAAGCATGCAAATAAATAAAGCCATCAGCCTTTGGAATTTGCTCCCCCTTGATGGTGAACCCCTGAGGTGATTACGTCACATTAGCGACCGCATTAGGTTAGGTGCAGCAAGTCAATTTGCAGCACCACGTTAAACATTCCCATATGTGCACGCAGATTATTTTTCAGGCTTTAAGTTTAGGATATCTTTAGCTGTCGAAATGAAACGTTGGTTAATATCGAACAAAGACAACATCCATAAGCACTCGAATCAGTTTGATGAAATTTGACCATCTGTAGTAATAGTTCATGGTTTATGTATAACAACAAGTAAAATAATGAGTAAATAACTTCAAATAAAGCCATATTATGTTAGACTGTGTTCTTGAGTGTTGTCCTGCGCGTCTTTGGATAGACCTTATTAGCGCATGTACGCAGTTGCTTGCGCGCAATGTTTGTATACTTTAGCCACCTCCGAGGATAGTAGGGGTCTCGAGTCCATGGCACTGTTATTTTGGGGGTCGCAAGCTGAAACGTTTGGGAACACATGCCATACACTATAGACAAATGTATTGGAATAACTCCTCTCATGAACAGGTTTGACTACTTTAGTCATTCCCGTGAACACAAATCTTAATGCAACAGCATATAATGATATTCTAGAGAAGTTTCTATTCCCACATAACAATGCTCTCATGCACAAAGCAAGATTCAAAAGAAATGACTGATTAAGTGTGGAAGAACTTGACTGAAACCCAGCTGAACACCTTTGAGTCAAACACTCGTAACCCAAACCCATCAATGATTTTATACCGGGGTACAGAACAGAAAAATGCAACAGAAAAAACAACAAAGATAAATTATACATTTTAATATTAATCATATAAAATATGTATAGTATAATTAACAGTTTGTTTTCAAAATGTTTGCTGTCACACCATAAGACACACGGTTTATGTGTCAACTAGCCAAATACACGCAGTATATAAATCATTTTGTTGTTGATGCTTTCTCTTTGTATGAACAGCTTGCAAATAAAACATTTCCAGCAAAGTAATTGAATAGGGGTGTGGCGATGTTTTGTGGAATAATATCATGATAAAAATATGATAAGTATTGTAGCGCTATGACTGATATGACTGATCTGTTTAATCTTATTGGTTTAGCTGCCAAGATGTGTCCTTCATCAACATATATGCTGTTTTAATGCTTTTACTGCTTTAAGTTTTATTGATTACGTGTTATTTTTCAAGGACTATTCAGTTTTTATTCACTAACATACACAAGGTCCAATTAAACAATGAATGCTGTCAATTCTACAACACGTTTGTACAGCAAAAAATGTTTTATTGAAAATGAAAACAAAACGGTTAATTTTTAAAACATTGTTAAAAACATCACAATGCTACCATATCGTGAACTCGGTAACCCTTACACACCCATAAATTAACAGCAGTGTGAAAACTCAATTTTGGCCCACTGACAAGACGTCAAACTTGGCAAGCGCAACAGTCGTGATTAAACACACACCGAGTGCGATAACAAACCCCTTTCAGAGCTTTGTCATTAAGCGGCTCTACGCTAAAGCCTAGTATACATGTGCTTGAATTCATTAGCACGAATCTTGCTGTTTCCAACACTGCGAGTGACTTAAACAAAGTAAACAAAAGACACAACAAAGAAAGTTTGAGAGAAAGACTTGGAAATGGACTAATGGGACCAGTGTCTCTTAACCTCGAACCGATCAGTCCAACATGACCTCCCCTAGCGTGTGCGTTAGTCCGTGCAAAAAACAGCATCACGATCATGCGTGTTTACAGCATGTCATCACGAGCACATGCTCTGACAAGCGCGCTGTTTTGATGAATACCTCTGTTTAATGTCGACCTAGTTTTAATTCCCTCATTCCTTTCATATACTGCATACCTCCTGCCTTCGCACACACTTACAGAAAAAAAAGATAAACATGTGGCTTTCGTTGCAGGCAGGAATGAAAGACAACATTCCGTATGCGACCACATGAGAACCCCCCCCCATATCTCACACCATTTTCCTGTCGTTCTCCTCCACCGCTATCACACGTTCTCTTTCTTTTCTGCTAAGCTTTCACTCTCCCCTTTCGGACCGAAAGGCTTCTTTTAAATCAACCGACGCTCTGTCTGGTTCTTTTTCGGTCGGTTGCTCTTTGTTTTTCTACTCGCTCTGTCTTTATTTCTTTGATTTGCCTGTCTCTCTCTCTCTCTGAGTGAGGGCCCACCGCACACAAACACAAAGGGACATTGTGTTCCGGGTAAAATGTGGCAAGCAGACGCTGGTGTACAGCCCCAGCGGTCGCTGGCAGCCAAACGCACTTCCTAACGCTGCCGGCACAAGAGCTCTTGTTTTGGGAAAGCCCTGAGTTATGGTGGTTGCGGTGTGGAGCGTTCATAAAAGCGGGTCGTGGCTTATTTTGGGAGCCAGCGGGGCGGAGTGTGAATTTAGGCCCACCGCAAGGTCACCCCTGGATCTCTCTCCCTCATTAAGACGTCCGTACATCCATCTTGTCAGGGTGGGACCACCATGTGCCCACTGCAACTCACCTCTCACTCACTCCATCAGAACGGTTCCGAACGGTATGAAAATACGTCTCTATCCAGTGCCCGGGGTCCATTCCAGAGTCTTTGAAGTTTCCTGAAGGATCAGACTTCCCAGCGCTTGTGGAGAATATCTGCGGTTCTGCTGCAAAAATAGACCCGGATTATTGAACTGTGTGCCAGAGGAATAATCTACAGGATGGATTGTTATGTAGAAACTTGTGTTATATGGGTGAATCTTCAATTAGCGGAACTTTTCCGTTCCTGTGGAGGACAGAATGTTTCGTTATTGCTGCTTATGTTTCTTTTGAATGAAGGTGTGGAGTGATGGGCGAGATGTTAAAATATATGGAAGGTTACTTCCTGGTGGGGCGGAAATTACGGCCCGGTTTCACACACCAGGCTCAGCTGAAGTAAGGACTAGACCTTAGGTAAAGTCGTATAAAAAATACCTCAGAAAAAAGTCAAAACACTAGCACGGACAAATTTTAAGATATGCAAGTTTCTTTCAGACAGCTCAAACTATACTCCGAGATCTGGCTTAAAGGAACAGTTCACCCAAAAATAAACATTCTGTCATCAAATACTTACCCAAATCTGTATACAGACAACACAGACAAAGATATTTGGAAGAATGCTTGTAACCAAACAGTACTTGGCCACCATTAACTACCATAGTATAGGAAAAATTGCTTAATAAATTTCTTTGTCCATACAATCCATACATTATTTTAAAATCCACCCTGCCATGATCATATCTTAATTACAGAACATAAATAAAACACAATTAGCATGTTCAACTTTTAGCATCGTTTAACATGCTTACAAATCAATTTCCGTTGTGCGGATTGCGGGCTGGTCCCCACAATGTAGGTAGATCACAGGTTTTACCATTATTGTAAAACAAGACCCCATTACAGACACACAGGCCTTCATAAGGCTGTGAGGTCAGGGTGATGACTCCATGTGCATGACATCATAACATGCGACACAGTCATGATGACATTATGTGTTGTAAACTCATAAATAATGCTACTGGTCAACCACAATCACACACGAAAAGCGCTTGGTCAACAACATGATTTTACTGAAACTCTACACTGTCACCACATATGAAAGAACGATTTTCAGACTGCTTACTTTTATCCAGCAGTCAGAGACCGTGCATTTCTAGCTTGAGAGTCATGTTTTGGAAATGAATCCAGCACAGTGGAAAATGACCTCTGTTGGCCTGCTGTTTATTCCTGGGCCATACTGGTAGCTCAACACTGTATATGTACATACAAAAACGCACATTATAGGGCAAGATAATGTGTTTGTTCAGTGTTTTACAACACATGTTGATTCAAAGATGTTTGAAAGTTCATTACACTCTTAAAAAATAAATGCGCTTGAAATGACTCGAAATAAAAAACACATTTTCTTACCCTTTAATAGTCTGAAGAACCTTTTTCAACTAGAAGAACCTTATGCGCAAGAAAAAGGATCTGTGGATGTTAAATGTTCATCTTTTAAGACCCTTTATTTTCAAGAGTGTGTAAGACCGTACAGCTCACCACAGTGTGAACCACTTCCCACTTATGTTCTGATTTACGTTCATATCAATGTTTGTGGAAGATACTTATAGAAATGTGTTACTAGATAAACATACAAGACAATGCTTGTAACAAAGTTGTATGAAATGTGTGCAGTTTAAGGTTGCAAAAAGGCATTGAAGATGTTAGAGAGACATGTGTGATGGTGAGAATCAGACCAAACGTTATACTGATGTTTCCTGTGTCTCCTGCCAGTGATTGATGTTCGACACACTTAATACAACCTCTGTAACCCCCTCTAGAGGCCGGGAGGGCAATTATCCCACCCCGATGCTAGTTTAAATCCAACTACAAGAGGAAATCACATCGTAATGTCTCCATAAAACAGCATTTGATTTATTCCTCAAGGGATGCAGCGGAGTCTCAATATTGTACTCAGCCAAACTAACAGTGTAATAAATCTTTGGACTCTTCTACCACAAACATTACCTCGGATGTCTCGCTGTAAAACATTTCCTGCGTGCGCTATGAAACAATTGTTTTGACGACACGATTCATCATGCGTTTTTCAGACGTCTCAGAACTTCTCCATTATAAGCATTGAGTTCATAAACATTTATTATGAGACAGAGTTCCTGGTATGCTTTTAACACAATGCTGCATAAAAAACTATAATAATAATTCTATAATCATTTATTATTTAAATAATCCATGATAATAGGACTGAGGCATACACACAAATATCAGAATTGTGGACGAGTGTTACGTTTTTTTGGACATTTTTTAGACTTTATTCAATTAAGAAACATCTTGAGGGAAAACATGGCTTCAATTCTGTGCTTTGCGAGAGAGGGAGCCACTTCTAGATTGACTGAAGAGACCCACGTGACTTCATCTGTAATATTCAAAGGGCAATAACACAACTCAGCTTCGTCCACCGACAAAATATGCTTTGATGTGACACGCTTTACTTGAAATCTAAAACAAATTACGGTTTAGAATGACTCACTTGCCGCAAGATTCACTGTATTTGACAAAAGGCGGCAAAGCCTCATTATCTTCATACTGTAAATGTTCCATTAATAGAGAGTTTGGCATCGATTTACTTTAGCTTGAATGAACTTGGTCCTTTACGAACCGTCAGCCGAACGCTGTCTGAAAATATGACATCACAATGGAGATCCTCTCTCACGGACAGTCACAGGACAGGGCGATGATGTCATCAGGGACACCTGATATGAGGTGGGGCCGAAATTCAAACGCGTAAACGGTAGATTTGGAGTTGACTGCAGGTCATCCGTGCCGCTTTCTCAGGCAGACGAACCCGCAGCTGAAACACAAGGAGACAGTGTAAGGAAGGAATGCTCTCTGCGGCTACCAGACTTGCTCCCTCTGTAATTTGTAAACGTAGAAATGTGCCGCCGCCCACGGTGGGGGGAAGATAGCAAATCCACAGACTTATGTCAGCATTTTACTCCCTGATTTGATTTTTATCTGCGGGTATGAAGGCCGGCGCGCGTGTGTGTGCTGGGGGTGATGGTAATGTTGAAGTAATGTTTTACCAGTGTGAGCACATATCTGTGGTTTCTTCAGATTCGGTATTCTTCAATGTTGCTTTTGCATGACCTTTAAGCGTGTTCTTTTGCATTTGTGTGTGCATGCTATTACTGTACTCGTGAAGGCATAATATTTATATAAACTATACTCAAACTGCGTTCAGAGTGAAGAAAGTTGGGCATAGGAACCGTTCAACCTATGTTTATCAAGAAGTCAGTCTTGAGGTAAAATGGAGCCCTGGATGAAAAATGTGTGTTTAAGACAGTATTCTTTAAAAACACATTTATATTTGTTTTAATGTCATGTAACATTAAAATTAGAGCCATTTAAGTTGAGAACAAAGTTTGTTTTGATGATGAATCATGTGCTTGGGGCAAAAAAACTCCCCAATGGAGCAAAAGGCCTCTGATAGGCTAAATACAGAGACAATACTCATATGGCAAATCTTGTACTAAATGCAAACAGTTTCAATGTTGCAATGTATTTTTATTAACATTTTGAGTCAAAACATAATCGCTTTAGCAAACTGTGTTCATTTAATCAAGAAAACTCATCACAAATCTCAAGTTAATACAAGCATTTTTCACACCTGGAACTCCATTGTGATTCAAACAGTCAATATTTTGCACAAAATAAATATATTTTCAACTAATCATTGAGCTATTGCAGTTCAGGCATTCTGCAGCATGCCAGCCTATAGTGTTTTCTATTAAATTACCTCGACCTGTATTCAATAACCTCATAGATCAGAAAAACTTCACATCACAGGAAGTCGTGCATTTAGGAAGGTCAGGTGGTATTTGCTCAAATTAAAAATAATTGTTCACCCCTAAGCCTTTAGCCTTTTTGTACCCTGCAGTGCAGAATGATGGCATCTGAGCTTGTGTCTGATTTTTCATTCTTTGAACTTAAGTCTGTTTATTTCAGGGTTCCTTCCCCTTTGTATCCCCTCACATCATTTCTCAGCGCGTGATGACTCTTTGTCCCGTGTAAGCGATGTGCATTTGACGCGGGCTGATCGGATATCACAGGGACGCGCGTCATTAGGGAGAGCGCGTTGCTGCGCGACTGTAACCGTAGAAACTGCGCGCGGACTCTGAATGTGACAGGCGCGCGGAGTCAGTCTGTGCGCGTGCGGTCACGTATTAATAATGAACAGATGCTGAAATATCCGCAATATATGCATCCACAGCGCCCTCGAAATAACGTCCCCTGACAGACGATCCTAGCAAACAGACGTTTGGGGTTTGGGGGGGGGGTCGTGGCTCTTCTGGAGGTTTTGAAGGTTCAGGAAAAAACTTTATCCGTGCATGCAACATACAAGGCCTATAACTACACATATTTTACTATAGCCTACATAAATACCAATATTTATGAATGTGCGTATTAACAGATCTTGAGATGTTCTTGAGATATCCATTAAGAGATTTAGGCTGTGTGCACTGCAGTAGCCTACTTATAAGGCTGGATGTATTGACAGAGAGAAATAAAAAGACGCGAAAAATAAAAAAGGAGAAAGATAAGTGCAATTGATCCAGCAGATGCCGCCGAAACTGTGATGCTAAAGATCTCGGTTTGAGATGTGTAGATTTTGGTTTTTCTAGACCATTTGTGTGGCTAAGACTTTGACTTCCCGTCTAGTCATGTTTTTTCAAACACAGAAATGAAGATAAAGAACAGTGGTTTAACAGCCAAACAAAAATGAAAATTAAATTATACAAGAGTAAGCTTTTATTGCATTATTAATAAAACGAATTATTAAAATAACAATTAAATTGATGATTATTATTGTGTTGTCATTATTATGCAAAGCATATCATTAATTAACGCTGCTGTTGTATTTGAGCTATAATTATTTAACACACCTGTGTTTATTTTACTTGAATGGTAAGTGGATGCTTTCCATGTAACCAAACGCTGGTTTTAAACTTAGCTCATCTTTAGCACGTGAGCCGCAGAGTTTTGGCACGAATCCTGCCAGCACGGGTTAAACCTCAAACCCTCTTCACAGAGCCTATATAGCTCACGATTCACGAATATACACACACATATACTCATATAGACACATACTCTCTCTCCGTCACACAATGAAAGATCAAATAAAAGAACGAATAACACAAATAAACGAAAGAAATAATTTCGTATGCATAATAAATTGACTTTAACGTGTAATTATTTAGAAAATGTATGTAAAATATAATAAAGAATATTTTTATAATATTACTAGTATTATTTATAGGGTAGGTAGATTTAATGTGTTCCGGAAAACTGAACCCCAAATAGGAAAAACGTTATTTCTATGGGTTTTATCAATATATTTAGTCTAAGTAAAGTAAAAACTATCCAGTTATTACAAATTATTTTTAAGCCCAAATAATCAAACTGTAAATTTCTGGATACGTTTCCTTTTTTTAATTATTTTTTCGTTTTGTTTTGATTTAGAGGTGGAGTATAATCAAATTGTAAAGAAATAAAAATTATTTCCCCTTGATTTTCACTACAAATTATTATACTATAAATTATTAACTATAAAAAAAATTAAGGATTGAAAATGAATAATTTCTTGAAATAATGTATATGTTTTGTCATGTTGCTTTGGCGTTTAGTTATAATTATGGAGCACCTCAGAACATTTTAGGTTATGCATAATCACAAACAGTATTCAAAAGACTCCTTAACTTCATAGAAAAGGATTAACTTAAACTGCAATTAACTTTGTGTGTGTGTTTTATCTCATTCAGTGTCTCTTTAATGTGCTTTAATTTCCAGCCTGAGGCACATTGCAGGCTATAATACGACACATGCGCCTACTAGTGGTCACAGTGTAATTCAGGGCGTGTCGACCACACCAGAACTCATTAGATTTTAATTAATAACCATGTACAATCCTAACCTTATGAATCCTTTATCATAATTATTTTTTCATGTTATGCAAGGGCAATTATAAAAGCACGAGTTATTTTATTTTGTCACAAGATACAGTGAAGAACGATCAAAAAGTTCCCAACGTAATTACCAATTTTTTCTGGACAAAAAAAAAGAGAGAGTTGTTGTTTAAATGTTATCACATGTCAAAAGTGTTTAATTATTGTTAATGATATGTTGTTGTTGTTATTTTTCTTCATTTTAGTTAAGGTACATGTTTTTTATAATCAGTGACTGTGATTCTAGTGAAAACACTCTCCAAGACAAATATTTAAAAATAATAATATAGGCTACACAAGAGACACACATATACGCATCCGTGAATAATGTTTCAAAATTATTTTAATAATTTTGCCTGTGGTTTTTAGTGGCTACACCTGACTGACTCTAAATGTCAATCCATTATGTACTATACCACGACATTTTTTACAAGGTGGTAAAAGGAGAGAACTCACATATTTATTGATTGTTCATTAGGTATCTCGCAGATACTACAGAAGCTTTCAGTTTTGCCTCGGTGAGTTTAGGGTCGAATGAAACCCGGCCCTGTTCGCTGATTGGTCGATTCAACCCAGCCCCGATCGCTGATTGGTGGAACGCTCAGCTCACTCCAGGCTATAATGAGTTGTGTAAATAACGCTCCACAACACCGCGCTTTGCATTCACACGCGCCTGACTGTCTGATCCGCAGCTTCATCTTTTTCTTTCAGTTTTCACTTTAGCGCGAACATCTATTCGGAGACGATTCACTGACAACTAAACGGGACTTCGTTGCAGAAACTCCTGAAACTTTGGAATTTATTTGTATGGACTTTATTTTCAGATAAAACATTTTGGACTGAAAGTGTCGCTCACTTACATCCAGGACCAGAAGCGATACACACCTGCTGTAGCCTACACACTTTCTGGAATAAATCACATTTTTATAATCCGTATAGAACGTCTTTTCAGAGGCTCTGTGAAGTACTTCTATAGTATCTGGTGCATGCGTGTTTTCTGTAATTAAAGTACAGCAGTAGTGTGTGTGCGTGCATGCATATTTGCATGAGGGACAGAGCTGTGTGTGTGCGTGTGTGCGTGCTTGCGGTTTATCGGTTTTTGCTTAAGTTTTAAGTTTGAACGCTTCTGCATCCTGTGTGCTACGCTGAAACAAATTAAAGTGTGACGAAGGAGCTTTCGGGACCCACTACCACGGACTTAAACCTCACCCGACTTCAACGGGTCTCAGAACTTTTAACGGGGTCTCATTTGTAAATCTGTTGTGATGCATATTCCCGTAGACCCGAGCACGAGCAGACGGTTCACGCCGCCCTCCGCCTCATTCCCGTGCGCTAAAGTGAGCGAGAGTCCGAGCATGAGCGCACCGGGCCCGCTGAGAACCGGGCGGCCCGTGGAGAGCCGCTCTGTGGTGGACGTACTGGCGGATCACGCCGGAGAGCTGGTGCGCACCGACAGCCCGAACTTTCTGTGCTCGGTCCTCCCGTCACATTGGAGGTGCAACAAAACTCTGCCCGTGGCTTTCAAGGTAAAAACATATTTCTGCATTTGTTTTGCCTTATTTGTGTATTCCGGCTGTATTATGTTATGCAATTAATGACTAGACAAAAGTGTAGCCCGCAGTTTTATATAATCAAACCTGCACGTTTGATTTCATAATTTCATAACCCGATACGTATTATCACAACCCAATAAAGTTATACAGTAAAAATTAAATGTTTATTGACGACAAGACACTTCAGCACAATTTTGAGAGATATAGACAGTCTAGTGTAATTATCGCCTATAATTTCAGTCACAACATTGTGATATTAAAACAACAAAAATATTAACAATCAATCAAATATGAATAACATTCATAATATTTTATAAGATGTTATTATTTCTTTAACTGTTGATCTATACAAATCACAGCCGTGCAATTTGAGGCAACCTATTTTAAATAAAATTGCTGTTTATAGATGATATCTAAAGAAAATATGCAATCGCCTATATTATTTTAAATGTTAATATATCGTGCTTATAATCTACACGTGTGCATTTCTTAATTCTAAGAATGAAGACGTATTTATATTATATATTTAGACTTTAAATCTTGTTGTTCTTGCGATATCATTTGTTATATTATTGTGATTCTGTGTACTGTTTATCAGGTGGTGGCTCTGGGCGATGTTCCTGACGGGACTCTGGTCACTGTGATGGCGGGAAATGATGAGAATTATTCCGCGGAACTGAGAAACGCGTCTGCGGTGATGAAGAACCAGGTGGCGCGATTCAACGACCTGCGATTCGTGGGAAGAAGCGGCAGAGGTGACACATTTATTTGTTTGTCCGTTTAGTCATGATCAAACACATGCATGTGTGAGAAATCATTATAAGTTGAGGAATGCAAAAAAATGACATTTAATATCTTTTAACTCGCACGGAACTGTGCTAAACTGCCATGCATTCAAAACAAACATTTTTGCACGCATGGAAAATAATGCGTCTCCGCAGCAGGATTTTATATTTATGTTCAGAGTTGGGAAAAAACGTCTTGTTTATACACCTTATACAAAAACAGCGTACCTCTTACATAGCTCACATTCCTTCACCAGCGTTTCCGTCCTTGCTTCACATCTTTCCTGTAAATGTTACACTTTAAATAGTTGCAGACGGATGAGTGGAAAGCGCCGCAGTGTGCGAATTAAAGTACCTTTCATTTCTGTAGTCAATTACCCCACCCTCATAGCCCTCATACAAACCACGGCTCTCTCCTCCTCAAAGACAGATCACACACATACAGAGACACACTGGAGTCCAAAAACAATCTGGAACACATTGTCTGACTAATCCACATCATAAACGCATTTCAAAGCGCATCAAAGTAGTGTTGTCTCTCTCCAGAGATTTCTCTCAGTTATGCATGAACAGTTCATTCATGAGCCACTGGAGTTTCAACATTAACCTGAAAAGTCGTACCTTTTTTTTCAACCTGAGTAATAGTTTCAGTCTGAATGCAGAGAATTCTTTTCTGCTTTGTCAAGATTAATCATTTCAACATAATGCTGAAATATCGACGGCACCGCGTTTGCTCTATTATTAAACCTCAAATGCTTTTCCTGTTCTCTTGGTTTCTCAGGTTCTTGCTGCTAAACAGGCTCTTATCCTATTAGATTTAAACATAAATTGAATTGAAAGTTTATCATTTCACATGATTAGGAAGCAAGGAATTCTGATATATATATATATAAAATACAAGATGATCAAGCTCACAATTTTTGCTTATATCATTTATTAACATAGAAATAAAAATTTAAATCAGCCTTTTTATTTCTATTTATTTTTTGCCAGATTTTCACTGTGGCCCCAGACTTTTATACCCCACTGTACCTTTTCATATAATAGCAAAACAGGCATAACTAAATACAGTAACTCTCATTTTATTCTGTCCGCAGGTAAGAGCTTCACTCTGACCATCACTGTGTTCACTGGACCACCCCAGGTCGCCACATACCACCGCGCTATAAAAGTCACCGTGGACGGACCTCGGGAGCCAAGACGTGAGTACCCAAAAATCCCCTGTATAACTATCAAAGAGAGTGTTGACAGAGGTGTATGACATAGTCGAGGTCTAGACTAATAGTTTTATCGTCTGCGGCTTGTGTTTGGTAACCACTTATTTTTGCACAATGCTTTTTGTCATATATGATTACCACATACTGTTTACAACAGATGCAGCGTAAGAGTTGTTAAACAGTTGTTATACTAATTCAAATAAGTCTTCTATTGTAATGTATTTCATGAATGGGACCACGCTTTTTGTTTCTATGCAGCCAACTATAAAAATTATTTCTCATCGATCCAATTTATATCAATAAAACGCACAATGCAAGAAACATTGTTTGAAGGTGAGGGGAGCGATCTAAAGAGATAAAACACAATGAGATGGCCTCTCCTGCGTGTTTGCTTTATACCGTGTTCTTTATATTGTAAAACCGGGCTGAGCCGTCTTTAGAATGTGTGCCAAGTATAACAGATTAGATAATCTGCTGGATTTGGAGTTCATCTTTAAGTGTTGAGTTTTGTACACTAAACTGCTAAAGTTCAAGTATGAATCCCATAGCTCTATCGGTGCAGGTTTTGACATTATGTCTGCCGTATTCGAACAGGGGCCATGAGTATTCGAACTATTTTGAGAACACTGGCTGCTTTAAAGGGCGCATGAGTCATCGGCGGATGATACCAGGGAATACAGTGTTTGTGCGTGCTTTCCCAAAAAGTATAGTGTGTTTCGGTGCCTAAGTGTGAGTTTCAATGTCAGCGTGTATTGTCAGCGCACAAAGCGTGCACACCTGCACCGAAGCGTGTGTTAATATTAAACAGCGAGATGGTTTCCAACCTCAGATGTCAGCTGCGGTGTGTTATTAAGCCGTTTCGGGAGGGAGAGAGAGAGAGAGGGTGCGTCCCTGAGCCACAAACACAGGGTTCAATAAAAGCGGGCACTCTCTCCGGCCAGCGGGGTCAGCGGTGCCTGACCGCATTAGAGCCCGCTGAATTAACCTAGCACTGAGGGGTACAGATCTATATCGCTAATGCAGCCCTCAACCACAGAGAGAAGGAATACGTAAGAGAGCTTTCCAGAGCTAGGCGGCCCCGAAAAAGACACGTAAGCAATTTTTAATAATGTCTGAATGTCACTGCGTTAGCTAACAATAGCAAAGCAAGTTGCAAGTAGAAAAGGAAGATGTGCATCTGTCAGCTTAAAGGTACAGTTCGCCCCAAAATGATAATTCTGTCATCATTTTCTCACCCGCAGGTTGTTTCAAACCTTTAAAAAATATTGTTCTGCTGAACACAAAGGTAGATATTTGGAAGATCTCATTCCCCATTTACTGCCAGAGTAGGGAAAATAAATACAACGGGAGTCATTGGGGGATGAGATCTGTTTGGCTACTGACATTCTTCCAAATATCTTCCTTTAGTAAACGATGACAGAATTTTCATTTTTGGGTGAACTATCCATTTAAGTACATCATACTGAAGTTACATCTGATCTGCGCGTAATGTTCGTCATGTTAGCCGTCTGCTGTTCGGTGTGTTATGACTCTTTAGTGTTGTTTCCTGCGTCGCATAGCCGTTCTGGGGCTCACCTGTAGCCAATGTTCACTCAACTATCACTAATGAACCGGTGGCATAAGATGCAATGTTGTGTGAAATGATGCGTGTAAGTGGTTGCAGTTTAGGTGTGGTCACATGTGACATGACTTCAGACCCTATGACAAACATGGGCCGCAAAATACAACGCCACACTACATCGCTTCAGCTTAAAAACAAAAGAATACACACAAAAAGTTGAAATGTTTGATGTATGCAACTTGCCCGCGACACCGCAAGCTTTGAAGTTGACATTTTTTCCCACTGACGTTTAGACCTTCTATCCCGCTGCTCACCTATTCACATAAACTGATGCGGCACAAATACAAATTCACATAATTGCCCCTTAACGCGGAGTTTACCTTGTTATATTTATTCGCTGTTTGCGTTTATTTTCACAATCTGGTGTGCGTGTGTGTGTGTATCCTGCTTTTGTCAGATACTGTATGTTGTGTTGATGGCATATTTCACATGAAAAAACCGCACCCTCCTCTCCCCCCAGGCACGGGCTGTCTTAGGTTATGTGTGCGTGTGTGTGCATGCATCTGTATGTGTGTGTTATTGCGCGGGCGTGCAAGCGATACTTTGATAGTGCTGCCAATAGAATAATACCTTATTAATGTTTACCTACGAAGTTGATAAACCTGATGGACGGGACAGACCCCACACACGACATGTAGAAATAAACAGCACAGCTCTCTCACAATAATGAACGTGACGTTGAGAAAAGCCTCATGGTGACAAAAGTGTAAAGATAGATGAGATGACACTCAACCAACACGCAGGATCCACTCTTAAAAATAATGGTGCTTAAGAGGTTCTTCACAGCGATGCCATCGAAGAACCATTTTTGGTTCCACGAAGAACCGTTCAGTCAAAGAACCATCTCTTTCTAACTTTTTTATAACCTTTTTCGTCACAAAGAAACAGAAAGGTTCTTTAGATGTCAAAGGTTCTTTATGGAACCAAAAGGTTCTTCTGTGGCATTTTGAAGCACCCTTTTTTTTAAGAGTGTAGGTAAGCTAAACTTAAACCTTGAATGTAGTGGCATTTATTTCCAATGAAGCACGCTTAAAAACGCAGGTTTTGAAATTGATTAAAGATTTAAAAGAACACTTTAAAAACTCGCCCTGATGCCAGACATGCCCAGTATGGTTTCTTAAAACTGCTGGTCACGAACTGGATCCAGTAACATTAGATGCCAGGGGGCAGTATAATGCCTCTGTGCCAAATACAGTTTTCAAAACAAGCAACTGAAAACACAAAGCACAACTAGATGGTACAATACAGGATCACTCCCATTGTGATGAAAACATCTATTCTATTCCATTCTAGATGCTTTATACCCCATATATAATAAATCAAATGAAATGATTTTGTACATCCACTAAAAACAGCTTTGACATGAACGTGACTATACAAGAGAAGGTCTGGCGTCATTTGTTTGCTAATGCCACTCGGTGTGATATTTTGTTAAGAAGAGTCGGCGTGAGATGAAGTTACAGGGATTTAGGGAGAGACGAGACATCATACACCTGATGACGGAACAGACCCCACACAGAACTACAACATTGTTTTCGACTGTATTTGCATTTTAGCACACACTTCGTAGAGGGTATGTAAATCGGTTAACAATATCATTTGCTGTGTTATTTTTCCAAAGATATCACTCGGTGTTTTCTGTCAATAAAGGAGTGTACGCCGTGCATGCATTCGAGTTTGTGTGTACAGAACACCTGCCAGGTGTGCCATCTCGTAAATAATGCACGCTGCACCCATGGATATGAATACTATAACATACGATTTAAAGACCATGTTGGTCAATGCTAATGTAAATAATTGGTAGGGCGCAGAATGATTGCTTGGAAGGGATCCGTTTAGAAATAAGTTTATTGCACTATGAAAATGTGTAACTCGTAGCTTCCTGAAATGGATTGTTATGATATCCAACATATCTTCACTCATATTTACATGTAAATACAGCCTAAAGGAGGAGATATAATTATTATTAATAATTGAGAAATATTTTACTGGGGTCTGAGGAGCAGGAGACTTAAGCAAAGGTCTTTACTGGCTCTCTACTTAATCCCTTTGCTGTCTAGGAAAAACATCTGAAATATTAAAGAGATGTAATTTGTTGTTATTCTTGGCTATGAGTGACTCACAAGTGTGTGCATCCGTGTGTGTTTTGCACAATTTAAATGGTGGTATTATCACACTAATGATGTTAGCAGTGGCTCATGAGAAGCTTTCTTCAAAGAAACGCTGACGGCGAACGGTCACCATGGCAGTTTTCGTCACCGCCGACGCTACATATGAATGGAGCCAATATTAAACGTCAAATGAATGGAACGGGTTTAAGAAAAATGAACCGACGATTCATAAGAGTGACAAAGTCATGCATGCACTGCAGATTTAGATCTCCGCATTGCTTCTCTAACATAGAACAACAGAGTTAAAAAAAAACATAAACAGTGACTTTATCCTTTCATTTAAACTTTACCTCCCGGCCATCGTGCTACACTTTCTTTGAGGGATTAACTCAACAAAAGCCCATAAGAGAGATGCGGGGTGTCTGCACAACTCCAGGACGGTTCCAGACACACAATCACAAAGAGTTCCAGGCTTTTTTCCGTTTGCGGGAGAGGACAGGCCCACCTTGTGTTTGAGAATCGCTCACCCATTAGCAGCTTTAAAGACTAATTGAATAAAGCCACATAATAAAACGCACCTCACGGTCTATGATAAAAGTGTGACAGACACAGAGAATAGAGAATAGAGAGAGAGAACAGAGGGAGGAGTGTTACGGGAATATTATAGTGAATCATCTGTTTATTTTTCTACAACCTTTAACAGTGAGGAAAATTCTGCAAATAGCCTAATTGAAAACGCGAGACGTGCCCGGGCTTCCAGTAATACAGAGAGAGAGAGAGAATTTTTCTCTGTCAGTGTTTTGGATTTTTAAAGGGGTCATATTGTAAAAAATTAATTATTGATCTTGAGTCACTGTAATATTACATTTAAATTTAGTCATTTAGCATTTTATTCAATATTACACATACAGAATTTAAAACGTTTATAAAAACTAAGACACTAAAATGACTAGTTTAATAACATTTTGCAAATATTCGCATCATACAAATTATTATTTGATAAATGTACTCTTTTTTTAAATACAAAACCAAAACTCTGAAAACAAACTTCACAATCCGCTAATATAAGTGTATGTGCAATGCCATACTCAGAATTGCCTTTGTGTACGTCAGTAGCTATATTTCACAGACAAATTGTCCCCAGAAGTGCACTAAATCTGACATAACCTCCTTTCAAACCTCTTCATTTAGACAGCCCAGTAAACATGTATGTGCGTGCGGCATAAAGTCAAAACCTTTTACACAGATATGTATCTGTTCTCACACTCCTGCAAGCTGCAGTTGTGTCAAATCCTGTCACACACATACGTTCACACACGTAGGCGGCCGCGCAGTAAAGCCGTTCCCTCCATTTAACACCTTGCGCTTTTCTCATCATTTCACTAACATCCTCTCTTATTACCACTCAAATAAACCTTTCGAACAGTTTTAAGATCAAAATGGAGTTTAGCTGCATTTGAATTTCAATAGGCGGCCACGTATTCAGGAAGAGATATTGTTGATGCACATATGCGTTTAAAGATGCGTTCCGCTTACGATGCGTACAATTTGAGTTGCAACTAGGTCAACCAAAACCAGCCAAACCACGCACAATGCAGGTGCATGCACACATACAACAGCGACGACAGCTATACTATCAATCAGAAGGTTGGACGCACCTGCTTGTTTTTTATTATTAGTGTTTTACAATTTAAGAATGAAAGTAAAGTCATGAAAACTTGGACACAAATATGGGGAAGTGCGTGGTGACAAAAAATAGCTTGGCACAATCTGGGCATTCTTTAAACCATCTTTATGGTGCATCCTGGCTGTTTTTAAGAAGTTCCCATTCTTTGCTTAATTGTTGGCTGCTTGTTCTTCACTATACAATCCAAATTATGCATTAAAAATAAATCATGCCGTTTGTTTTTTAAATTTAAGAAAAAAGTTTTCAATAAATGATTGTTCAAAAATTATTTCAAGCTTTTAACCCTCGGGTTTTTTTAAGATGATGTGAAACATTCAGCGAGGTGTGTCCAAACCTTTGCCTGGTAGTGTATATACTAACGCGCTACAAACGCACACACACATATCTCAAGTCACAAAAGCCACAAACACACATGTGCGCTGTTACGCCCTTTCTTCTTTTCCTGCTTTTTCTACTCAAGGCCTGAACAGAAAAAGCACAAAGATGTTAACAACAGAGACACAGATGACAGCAGTGGCCTCTGTCTCACTCATATGGGCTATTCACCTCACCTGCTCCAACTTGCCCCGGAGACAAACACAAAGAATGCAAAAGGTGAATCGAGGATCAAACAGAAGAAAATATTTATTTGTCATCGCATGACCAGGGGAATTTTTGTAACCGCACATGCAGTCATAGACTGGTGCTGTGAACGTTTTAGAAGGACGACGCCGTAGAAAGAACCCCGAGTGTGTTGATCAAGGACACAACAGCCGACACTTCATTTTGCTTTCAGCAAGAACACTATGGTACTCTTAAAAATGTTTTACCATGGTTCAATGGAAGTCTGCAGATTTGCGCTCAATCAATACATCAAATGCGAAAAAACGAATGCGCCAAATGTAAATACAAAAAAGGGCCTGATCAACAGTAGATGGTTTCAGCGGCAACAACGAAAACAAACGTTGCAAAGCTCCGCAAAGATTCAATAACTTTACTTTTACAATTACTTTTAATGTGAATATATTTAATTCATTTATAAAGTAAAATTTCAGACCAAAATTTAACTTCGGGCCAGGCCCGTGCGTCAGATGAAACGGTCTATAAAAGCTCGCTTCTTGCAGAATTCGAACCAACAACCTTTCCGTTCTCAAAGCTACGCATAACTACGACATACAAGCCATCTTCTAAATACAAAGTTCACTTGCTAATATCGGGTATGGCTAACAGTTCGTTCTGAATGCTGATGATAAATATTGGGAAGTACGAAAGTAAAAAAAATCTCAAGAACAGGGTGTCAAGTTCAGGGGTGAATAGAAGCTCTGTTCGGCATTTTCGTTTACACTCGCCACAGACTCGCATCCCGTCTTGGGCTGATGGGATTGGACACCCTGGACTGACTTCTGCCATCACACAGAGAACAGATGGAGAAAAAGAGAGACAGATAAGACGGAGAAACTGAAGGATGGTTACAGCAAGAGGAAGCCAGGTGTGGTGATCTTAGCAGATGTAGAAGCGTTCGTTACTACGGAAGCAAACGTTCATCTGAGGCCTCACTTCCACACCTGAACAACCACCTATTCTCACACACATACACACATCCACCAACTGTCATCTGCACCAGTTGCAGGAAAAACTAGAACGGTACTGGTTTTCAGGCCTGAACTGGTTCTCAACTGGGAAAAAAACATTTTTTTAAAGATATGATTATCAAACACTGCAAAATGGCAGCGGTTCAATCAATCTATCAGAAATATTCCTTTATCTCTCAGCAGTCGCACACAGAGGCCGTTCCAAAACCTTCGGCCATCCGAGTTAAAGCACGTTTCACCTAAACCAGCAGATCAACTCCACAATGTTATCAAGTGCCTACGAGTCCCATTTATAGACACCCGTACAAATATTTACAGTGTGGCCGCCGTGACACGTCTGGTCCTCCACAGCGACTGTCGGGTTTCAGGCCTGCTCAAACACACACACACAGGAGCTAAAAGAGCTTGTGTTCAGTCTGTCCAAACGGGAACATATGTTTCTTTCTTTGCTGGTCTGAGAAAGAGAGAATGAGGCGAAAGGAAGGAAGCAGGGCGTATCAGTCAGTTGATCTGTAGCGTGAGCTTATGAGAGTGTGAAGTGAGCAGTGTGGGCCTCAGAAAGTCTGGAAGTGTACGGTCCTATCTTTACACATCCATGATACGCACTGTCCACAACATGTGTTTTGACCGTCCAGACCGCGGTGTGTGTATGTGTGCGTATAAGAGAGACGATCCACTGTAATTAGTGTGTCTGTGTGTGTCCTGTGGTTATGATATCATTCTCACAAAACGTCAACATTCCTGTCTAAGTGCCCCTTACCTATGAAATATTCATCCATCCATAATAATTCAGACAGCGTGACTGAACGTGGGGTTTGACCCCACAACCGTCCACATGCACGAGAGGCCACGCTACAAACGATTTTAACTGTATCATTTTAAAACGGCAAAGATTATTAAGAGTGCGCTAACGTGAAGGACTACAGGTTAGATTATGGTCTGTCTTACTTTTGTCAAAATGAGAATTGCGCACTCTGTAGTTACTTTACTTAAACATAGTCATTACAGGAGATAAATGATCAGACCGAGAAACCAGCACCACTTAAAGTGAAAACAGTGAAACGTTAAAACCACCGAACATATGGACTTGATAGTGCAGAATGCAGATTGAAGGCAAAAATAAAAATGTTGTCATCATTTACTCACCTCAAGGGTTGTTGCAAATCTGTATAAATGGGTGTCCAGATGTCCCCATCAAAAGAAAGATTTTATGTTCATAGAAAGCACATTAAATGTAAGTACTTTATGGTTTCAACTAAGTTTTTGGAGAATAAAATGTCAAAATTTGGATGAAATAATGTTACATTGGCATTCAGTGTAACACAATATTTATGTATAAATACAAACAACATGCTTATTCTGACTTGCACATATTAAAATAAATAAAAGAATAAGCGAGCATATTGCACTTTATTGTGCTTTAAATGAGTAAAAAATTCTTATTGACAAATGGGCAAAATCTAGCATAGTGGCAAATTTAAAAAAAAAGGAAAATTACAACGAATTAGCATTTGGGTGAAAGTAATTAGTCTTTTAATGTCATAAAGTGATTTTTGTTGTAAATAGGCCTGACAAGATTGTTACACTGAATGACATTTTAGCATATTCTGTAAATCAGGGGAAAATGTATGATATTAAAAATATGAAAATATGATATTACAAAAATGCTATTAAATTAAACAGAAAACGTTTTATTTTTGTAACAACAATAATTTAAGGCAGTATTACACTTATTGTTTTTATGCTTAAAAACTTTTTCGTCTTTGACCGATTTCTTTGTTTTGATGAACACAGAGAAAGATATTTGGAAGAATGCTTATAACCAAAGAGTTCTTGGCCACCATTGACTACCATGCTAGGAAAAATTACGTTTTTTTGTTCTGTTGAACACAAAAGAAGATATTTGGAAAAATGTAGGACAGCAAACAGTTCTGGGACATTTTTGACTACTATTGTATTTTTCTCTACTATGGTAGTCAATGGGTTCCAAGAACTGTTTGCTTACAAGCATTCGTCCAAATATCTTCCTCTGTGTTCAACCAAACAAAGACATTTATTCAGATTTGTCAACTCGAGAGTGAGTAATTCGTGACAGAATTTTTATTTTTGGGTAAACTTTAAGCTATAATAAGGCTATTAAGTGCAATTGAAAAATACCAGAAATACAATAAAAAAAACACAAAAAGTCACTTCTCACACATAACCCCTTCTCTTCATCAGCTTCTCAAATGGTTCACAAAAGATCTTAGGGGGAGAAACAGAAGCACACACAAACATGCGACACGGACAGAAGACGTTTAATCAAAAGTCCATATTAACCTCCATTTAATTATTGCCGTTTAGGAGAAATAACAATAATGAGACGTTAATGAGAATAATTTGCGAGTCTCTCCCCCTATGGGAACGCGTGCTTGCTTCATAAACAAACTATAAAAAAAGACAATTTACCATTTCAATCGCATGATAGAGAGAGAGACACAGTGGCATCAAATGGAAGGAGCAATAAACTAATAGAAATATTACCCCGGGGGTAACAAAAAAATGCAGAGTGATGTATTGCCCTCGGGTGAACGAGAGGGCAAGAACACACAAAATCCATATCACAGCGTCTGCTATCCTTTCTATATCTGAATGAAATATTCAAATCCAGCCATTACTCCACATTAAAAACCACAAAATGTTCACATGTTCCTCACACACATCACTGATAGTCACATTAAACTCATCCATTAGAGGCCACACATGCGATGGGGTGTGTGTCTATAATGGCTACTGAAGTGGGATGGCAACGCATTGTCTGTGATAACCCCCCCACACACACTCTCAGCGGGTTTCGTTGCTGATTTCCTCTGTGGATCATCAAACGCTGCGTGAGTCACGTCTGATGCAAACTAACAAGTACGCAACCCTGTCTGAAAGGCCAAAGCGAGCTACCTAACCAGGCGACATTTTCAGCCAGACATTATGCTACCTGCTAAGACTTTATCCAAATGATTTTACCGAACTCATCTTTCTCTCGCTCCGCAGGTCATCGCATGAAGCCAGACGACCCCCACAAGCAGTATTCAGAACGTCTCGGGGACATCGAACGCTTCCAACGGATGAGAATCAACCCTGGCAATGGGACCGCCCGCCCGCACCAAACACATTACAGCCCCACCGGCACCTCACAGATACCAGGTGTGTGTGTATTTGGATCAGTCAGACGCGATGACACATCACACCTTAGAGTCTGGAATCTAGCAAGCCTTCTCTATTTCAGTTCCCACGTCTGTGTGTGTGACAGTGGGCGAAGATACATTCTGAGACATGTGTACAGACCTAAATGCGACGTCTGATAGAAAACAACAATACGTGGGTTTGTTTCACACGTTTCAATTGGTGGAGCACACAAAGGTCATGGGTTCGATTCCCAGAAAACACACATTTGACAATCAAATAGGCTTTTCAAGTCATTTGGACTTAATATTTTACATTTTGCACAGTGGCGAGTTCCTGTAACTTATCAGATAAGTAAATACATTTAAACATTTAAAACTTGTAACGCCAACTTGATAATGTAAGAATGCACAACTTCAATGCTCTGTCAGTCACTTTGGATAAAACCGTTTGCCATACGCGTATATGTAAATGTAAGCCTCCATGATTTTCATCGCAGTCTAATGACATTTTCTATCCTCGCACAAACCTGCTGACATCACTAGAACAGTTAAACGTGATTTGACAAACTGATGAGATCCAACTCGATGCCTTCACAGGCCAGTTTTTCAGATGTCTCACAATTTTGTGAGGACGTATTCAAAAAAATGTGGTCCTCACAAGTGTTGCCAAACCTGTACACACACGCTATACACGCTGGTAGCTGTTTATCTTTCCATTTGCTTTCAAGCAGACACACACCCGGGCAGATTTCACACCCCGCCCACCAGTTCTCATACACCATCACGTGTGCGTCTGTTGCAAAAACATATCACCCTTTAATTTCCATTGTGTCGTTTTGGGCAGCCCCGCCCACAGTGGAATCTCATCGGTCCTTTTCTACATAATCGATTCTACGTATAAAACATCTAGTTCGGCTGTGATGCAACATTGTTCACCACGTCAAATTTAGTTTAAAAACAATGTTTTCAAATTCCTTCATAACACTGCGATTTACCGTACATGCTGCAAACATGAACCACCGAGTCAACCAAACTCATCCGTGCATTGCACAGCGAGATTTGCAACGTATACAACATCAGAAGTGTATGTTTGTGTGTTTGAGCGAGCGAGGTATGTGTGGTATCCATATCTGCAGGTGGATTAGGAGAAGAATTATCTCTTCATAGAGCCGTCACACACACCTGAAGCAGACAAAACACATTAGCGCGGCTTTAAATGTCGGAGACTGTGTGTCTGCTGTAGGCTTGTATGTGTGAGTGTAGTTTCTATCCACTATAACCGTGAGGGCCAAATTTTTTTTAGAACATAATGAAGCACGTCAAAAAGCAACCTGTGAAGACATCTGAAGTGTTTTATGAGAGGTGTGTGCGATGAATCCAAACGTACCGTTATGTCTAATTTTAACATTATCACTCACCCCAGGGCGCTGGCTCGCTCTCTCTTATGTAGGCCCAACTTCATAATATAAATCTGTATACACACACACACACACACATGCGCACACACACACACACAGACAGCTATGTGTTGTGTGTGGGTTTGCAGACAGACGTGTGTAAGATAGACCTGTTAAATCAGTGATTTATCACAGTATAATTAGATGGTCCATCACACCACCTGAGTGATGCAAAGTGTGTCTCCGTTGCATCATTCTGGAGGTTAGCAGATTCCTGCTGACTGTAAACAAGTATTATATTACAAAATTCTCAGGCCAAACACAGACTTGATTCAACAGATTTGTCAAAACACACGGTGCTGTCCCACAAACACACGCACCATTGTTGTGTTCGAGGACCGGGGAGACGAATTAGACTTTAGCATTCGCAAACACGTAGCGGCACGCTTCAGACGAGTAAGTAAACTGATTTGAGAGAATCAAAGTATACACATAAAGAGATATGGATCTGTGTGTGGTGCGCACTCGTGCGATCATGCATAGCGACACACTGTTTAACAGATACAAACGCTGATACTGTGGTCTCTTCATCTTCAACAAACTTTGTGTGTGTATAAGAAAGAGTGTGATTTTAACGAAGTTATTTGTTGCATTACAGTAACGAACGTGCATGCGTGTGTGCGGTTTGATCAAGGCCTTCACATGTGTGAGATCATTTCACAGGATGAGGGTGTGTGTGAGGTGGTTGTTGTTTTTTTTGATGGCCTGTTTTGCAGCAAAACCAAATGTAACCTATGTAGCCACATGCACGCCACATACTAAACGCATTCAAACAGGTTCCATTTTGTGATTTATACAAAAATTAACCTTAATGTTAAATGCCTTGAATCTAGTAAAACTTTGTTTACCAACAGAGAAATATAAACCTGTGAGCCCAAAAGTAATGAGAGTTTAGCTTTTCTTATTTTTGCTGCCGCGTGAAGTGACTGTGGGCGGTCAGGTTGAGGCTACACGGGTGTTTGCGTGTTTTAAGGACGTGTGGCGAAGGATCTGAGAGGAAGGCCAGACCTCATAGTGGTTGTGTTTATTTTTGATGGTTCTGAGGAAAGTTTCCTACATTTCCACTCAGTGATATACAGCCTCTCTCTCTCTCTCTCCTGTACAGTCTCCATCCAACACTTTCTCACCATAGACTGAACCTTTCTGTCATCCCATCTTTCATCGCTTCTTCCATCTGTAGTTTAGTTTCCTGTCAAATGTTTAAAGCTGTAATTCATCAAGACCTACTTAATGTGTAGTTTGACTTTAGTTTAACTATTTTAAACTGCGAGAGTACTAGCCAACTGCATTCAAATTGTTTTTTCTGGAGCAGTATTTAGATGACACTAAAACAGTGTGGGTTAAATGAATGCACTTAAAATAAAGTGACGTTAAGGACCGTTTCAAAGCGACAACATAAACAAACGTTACTGTGCATGCACGCTTTTTTGGCCAAAACTAAACTTCCGGTACACTAACACGAAGAATAAAGTCCCTGAAGATCACTTCTGATAACAAGCAAAAGAAATAACAAGTAAATAACATTAGCTAGCAAGGTAAAAATATGTCTAGCCAGTATTATTTTGGGTTAGTAGAAGAACCAATATTTGGCTTTCACAGCATTTTTTTCTTATGTAATTAATTAATGTACATTCATTTTATTAAATTAAATAATGGTTGAATAGGTCATAACTTTTAAATTTACACATTTAAATTTAGCCAAATATAAATATTTATTTATTTACTTATAAATAAATGTTTGGCTAAATTGAAAAAAATTCATCAAATTGCTTATTTAATACAATTTTTATACAATAAAATATTAATATAAATGAATAATAATATAAATAAAATATAAATAGTTATATTATTAGCCACTAGCCAGACTGATAAACAAAGAATCTGCACTCTTTTTACCTTACGCATATTCACAACAGTAAGCTTATAATAATGATTTCTTTGCCGAGATGTTGTGTCCGATTTTGTGGGAAAAGTCAGTTTGGCATCATGTGACTTCAAACCACATAAAGATCCAAGTTCGAAAAGTACCCTGCAATTTTAAGTGTCAACCAGAGGTGGCAATATTGAGGCAAAAGTCATGAATTGTAGCTTTAAACTTAAACGGGTACATTAAAACTAGGGCTGTCAAAAGATTAATCGCGATTAATCCCATCCGGAAAAAAATTTGTGTTTACATAATATATATCTGTGTACTGTGCATAATAATTTTGTATTTATTAACACATACACACCCATGCATGTATTTAAGAAAAATCTAAAAATTAATAAACATTTATACATCATTTCAATTATTGGTAAATATAAATAAATACATGTAAATATTTCCTAAATATGTATACTTGTGTATGTGTTTGTATTTATAAATACAAAATGAATATGCACAGTACATAGACATATGTTATGTAAACACAAACTTTTATTCTGGATGCGATTAATCACGATTAATCGTTTGACAGCCCTAATTCAAACTAAATACAACTAATCATTATTATACAATAATAATTATAATATTGGCGTAACCTTTAGTCTCTATGTTTAGGACATCGCACTGGATATTCCCACCCACCTTAAAACCACAATCCACATAACTGTACAATCACGTCCAGAATGGCTGTGATTGGGCACATCTTGAAGCACATCTGAGTTCAGTGTGAACAGATGAATTGATGGCCAATGGAAACATCAACACAGAATATACACTGAGGCTCTCATGCACAAGCAAAATACGCTCCCGGTTGCCCACATATTGTGCTGTTTATAGCCACACACAAACACACTGTGTCTGCGACACGCTGGTTTAATAGCAGCAGAACTCTGTCTAACTGTTATTGACGTTGTATATCGGCCAATCAAAATATTTGAGTGAGATGTTTATTTTCTTCAGCAGAACCACCAGCTGTGGCCTCAATAAGAGCATTTATACGGAAGAATTTATCATTGTGTGGCGAAAACTCGAGAGACAGACTGGAAACAGCGTGTATTTAGTGCTGTTTGCTAGGGCGAGCGTCGCTGTTTCTCATGCTCGGAGCTAGAAGTTTGTTCAGATTTCTAATCCTAAACTTCACTGTGCACCTCCACGTGAGAGCTCAGATGGTGCAGGGTTGCCACGGAATCTCACTTGTTCTGACGAAAACCTTATAGATTTACATTACAAGATGAAACCAAAGTCACAATATCAGATTTTCACTACACCATTATTGTGGCCAAGAAATCTTAATAATGAAAATAATCACAATAGCTATTGAAATTCAACGAATAAATGACGTTATCTGTCAATTTCATCTTTAATTTGGTTTATTTTGTGTTTTCTGGCCAATGAATCACACTAAAAGGGAGAGAGAGGCTGTAACCATTGTGGCTCTTATGGCAAAATGTTAAAAGGGAGCAAAACCAACACCTGCACCACAAACCAACCCATGTTAAAGCATCAACCAGATACTGGCACTGAATTACTTACGCTATCATTATATATGTAATATTAACTCAATATCGATAATCATGGTTAATATCACGATTACTGCCAATGGTGGTATTTTGTGATGCCCGGAATCCACAATATCACAGACTACGAAAACAACCTTCTAACCTCACTAGGAACTACTTAGCGACACCATAGTAAACACCCACAACGCCCTTGCAACTACTTAGCGACACCACGGCGCACAACGGCCAAGCAGCATTGCGACGAGTTTTGCATGCGCACGCTCCACTGACATATATCCTGGAAGATGTAAATATCTTGTTGAATATATACATGTCTCGTACATGTGTCTGTGTTGAAACGATTAGCTTGTAACAACTATCTCATTTCAGTATGATAGCAAACAGGAATTATTTGCCTGTCAAATTGGCAGTTCAGCGTAGTGTGACACACACACACGAAGTATATTATTTTAAACTTACGCAACGATTGGAGTATGCGAGCGAGACAGTTGTGTGCGTGTGCATTACACACTAGAGATAAACACACACATCTGTAACAGACACTTCATGTGAAACACTGGTACTTTCTGTCACTGTCAGCAATTAAAGAAAGATTTCAAAGATATCGGCATATACACACACACACACACACACGCTGACAAGTGTAGTTCATCTCTGTTCTTGTGTAATGTAACTCCAGTGTAAGATTTCAACTCGCACGCGTTTGTTTCTTCTCGGCAACTTTGATGAAAACACAAACAGATCTGCCTCTCACACGGAGCATGTGCGGACACATTCATTCTGTTGCTATTACTAAACACGCACGTACACAAAGGGCTGGGCGATATGTCGAATATTTACAATGTGAAACTAAGCAGCATTAAAGGGATACTTTACTCACCCTCGAGTTGTTCCAAGTCTGTATACATTTCTTTGCTCTGATGAACACAGAGAAAGATATATGGAAGAATATTTATTTTATATTTTATATTAATTTTGCCCCCCATTGACTCCCATAATAGGAAAAATTACTTTTAAAGAATAAAGAAGACATTTTAAAGAATGTTCTTTTAAAACAGTTCTGGGACACTTTTGACTACCATTGTTTTTTTCCTACTATGGGAGTCAATGGGGGGCAAGATCTGTTTGGTTATAAGCATTCTTCCAAATATCTTTCTCTGTGTTCATCAGAACAAAGCAATTTATACAGATTTGGAACTCGAAGGTGAGTAAATGATTGCAGAATTTTCATTTTTGGGTGAAGTATCCCTTGAAGCAATAGGGTTTCTGATGTCTATTTTAGAAGCATTAACAGCATTAGATTTACTTCCAAATAATTTCATTATTCGCTTTCAATGAAATTTAAGCAAAACTCTGATAATTCGTAACAAATCATTTTCATTAAAATGTCTCTTTTTGAAGCCATTTAACAGTTTAAATGAAAAATATTTAGATACATTTTGATATTTATTACATTTATGTTATATCTTATATGTGTATGTAAATAAAAAACATTCACTATTTTTACTTGCATTCAATGTAGACTATAAACTTTCATCTGTTTACATACAATGGCTGTTTCTTTAAAATGATTGTTTCTCTACTCTAAAAAAAAAAACTTCGAATTTCAACCTAGTAATTAATGATTATTTAATGATCTGTATATTTATATCTCTGTTTTTTGGTACAGGATTATGGCCAGATCAGATCGATGCTCCTTCACTGAAAACCTGCAAAGTTGAAGACGAATTACGCTGGTCAGGTAAGAGATTTCATACCTACACGCACATGCACCAGCCTGACGAATATTTCAACCAAGTCTGTCATTTTAAACCTGTGACTCGGTTTCTTCCACAACAAATCTTCAAAGTTGACATTCTGAAAAATATGAGAGCAGATCAAAATCACCATTTAAAAGTACATTACGAGAATTTCATTCCTACCATTGCCATACTGTCTTCTGAAAGCATTCAACAGTTGTGTAAGGATTAGGAATGCCAAACATCTGCTGCTGTTTTCTATAGAAGAAAAAATGTCATAAAGATTTGAAGTGACATGAGGGCGAATAAATGGTGGCAATTTTCATTTTTGGGTGAAGTATTTCTTTAAAAACACCAGATACATCTGGTTCTGGAATCCTTGTAGGTTTGTTTTCTGTTATTGAGATCAAACGTACGATGAAGAATAATTTTATTTGGCATGATTGTTGGTGCCGTTTTGTGTCGTTGCCACTTAAGAGAACGAATAAATCATACTGACACGTAGATCCTCAAAAACCACACACACTGCTGTCCTCACATGACTTCTATAATATGCAGATGTGTGCGTGTGTTGCAGTCATAATGGATGAATCATACTATTCGTGATTCAATAGAAATCAAGTGTTTCATCTGTCCTATAACAATAAAAGCAAAAGCCAACGATGTAGAATGATGCAGTGATGTAGGATCCAGTCATTTCAAAATCGGAAAAAGCTGCAACTACAAAAAAACTAAAAAAACTGCTTTCGCTTAGACACATGCACACACACCCCTACCTCCTAAAAATATCCATAAATATTCTGTGTGTGTGTGAAACACACGCACCTGTTTTGGCAAGCTTTTCAGCGACACACATAAATACTCTCGCTCAAAAACATTCACACAAACTTTTGCTGCCATGGACACACAACCACACAGCCCGAGCTGGCACTGTTTTCCTTCCCCACGGCAACGCAGAATTCCTGCCCTTCCTGTTCCCGCAAACCCCAAACATCCAAACCAGCTTAGTCATTTTATTTTCACCGCACACACACACACACCGCGTCTGTCACACCGGTTCAAATTAGGACTTTCTTTAATTGCGCTTTAAGAGATTTATTACTTTTAATAGAGGTGACACGTTTCATAACACCAGGTGACAGTTTCATCATTTCTTTCCTGTTAATATGCACGGAGGACAAACACGCCTCTTCTTTTCCGAGCGCTTAACCCGTTTCAGTTTGGTTATTTATGTAAGTGAATCACGTGTCTTTAAGGCCACTGACATTCTCGAAAACAGAAATGTGTCTTGAATTATTCGCTCTTCGACCAGAATGTTGGAAGCACAACTCGCGCGCTGGTCTTTTCAATGGGGTAGAGAAGCTACGTGCCGTGGCCAAGCCTCAAGAGAAACATGTGAGAAGGCCCATCTTAGTCTCCATGTGCACTCATCGCCGTCTAGGAGAAGCAAAAGCAGAGATTAAAAAGATCTCATTTGTAATTTTTCTCTCCTGTGGGATCAGACAGCCCTGCTGCCGACTTGCGTGTGAGTGCAATGTTGACTCACCACCCTGAGCTACAGCGATCAAAAAGCCCTGCGGCGGTAATTATATCCAACAGTATTATTTCATAAGAAACGCTTCAGAAAGATCAAGAGACTCGCAGCTTATTGATTCGCTTCATTGTCTCGTGGAACAGCAAAAGCTATATAATAGCTCAATAATAATGCAATTGTTTCAACAAATTGATTTTGGAGTCAGTAAGGTCACAATTCCTCACCGGAGGACGTTCCAAATCTCCAGTTTGTTCTGGTGGTGAATGAATGACCTGATTTTTTCGAATACCTCGTGTACAGTAACAGATGTTTGTGAATGGTAACCCGAGCCAGTCTGATGGTGACAGTGTATGTATAAGATCACAGAAGCGAGTTGGTTTGCATGCGACGTGCCGTGTTGTCTTATGGACTACAGCTCTAACGTAAACACACAAAGTTTACATGTTTGCGAGCGTCTCGGGTTCTCCCACCCGTCTGAGCAACATCCCATAAACCTTCGGTAAGCATTGATCAACGTTCAGGCGCTGCTATAGAACAACCTGTGAACATGAATACGTCTCGTTTTCAGGTTATGTTCAGATACAGATAGGTTTCTTAGAACTAACGTGTTCAATAACTGCGAAAGAAACTTCAAAACAGGATTATTCGATTTGAGATGAGATCTAGCGTTATATCTCCTTTTGGTGTTTTATCGTCTAACGCAAATAAATTCACACATTTTAAATGTGGCTTAAGTGTCCAGATAATTTTTGGGGTCACTGGGTATAGTGCCGTTAATGGCTTTTATCTTTAGCAAATGTTTGGCTGGTTCTTGTGGGTTCCTGTCACCAATTGTGTGTAAAACCACATGGAAGAAGCTCAAAAAATACATGAATAACTAAAAGAGCAAAGAAGCAAACCTGACATCAAAACTGTAATTTTCACAGCATACACAGACTGTACCGAAACAACGATATATGGATTCGATTATACAGAGTATCTATTATATCTTTTTCTCTTCATTTTCTGTCTCACTCTCTCGCTCTCTCTTGTCCTGACCACATCATTTGCCTGGTGCAGGTGTAATCCATCTGTCTTTGCATTGCTATTTTACAGGTGAGGGCCAAAATTTGCATCCTCACCAGGGCCCTGATCCCGCTCACAAAGATGCACAATTCCTACGGCTTGCTCTTCTGTTAACAAACAAAATCACTTTCTACAAGTATTCAAATGAGGCAAACCTCTGTTGGGCACAGGGTTACACGCTTGACTAGTGGCTCTCCGCAAACTGAACTGCTCGCTGTGGCGGACAGAAATACAACGGAGGAAAGACATTGTTTTTAGGTGCCATTTGCGGCAGAAAAGTTGAACTGTAATTGATTTATTTATAGGTTTCTGCAAAAGCTTGGAACCTCCCCAAAGTGTTAACCTTTAGCCACCACAGATCCTGAGGTGCAACCAAGGTTATATTAAAGTTTACCAAAGCTAAAACTATAAAACATTTACGTTAATTAAAATCTATAAAGTAATCTTTTTTTACTTTAACTAAACAAAAACTTAAGTGAAAATAAATACAACTGATCTAAAACTGAAATAAATCAGACTTAACATAAACAAAGAATGAAATTACAAACGCACATATCAAAATTGCTAAAATAAAAATTTAAAATTAGTAAAAATATAAAAAAACAAAGATGTGATTATAATAACTCTGGGTTCAATATCCTGGGTAAAAAAATATTTTTATATGACCAGCACCTTAAGTATTACCCCAAAATGTACTCCTTTTAATGCTTTGAATTTTAAGATCTAATCAGATAACAGGGATGAAAAGAAACAAATTCTGTAATTTATCCAAAAATATGCGCATTCTAGAGGAAACAATAGACACTAAAAGCATATTTCAAAAAATATAAAATTGGCAATAAATGTTTTTACACGTGATGTTTCTCTGTGTCTCTCTCTCCATTTCCTGGCTCTTCTGTCTCGATTTTGACAGTTTTGAACTGGGACTAATGCAGATCATGTGTGAGGTAGTTGGATTCAGTAACATTCAAGAGACACATTGTTACTTTGACATGAGACTCTAGATGGAGCCACTGAGCCTGTGAGCGTATGTGTGTCCCCGGTTTAAGTGTTACATCTTGTTTGTACTTAAAACATTTTGGTCTATAGTAAATCATCTTGGTATGGTGTGTGTGCGCATGCGCGTGCTCCTGACTCATCAATAGACGCAAATTCTTATCTCTAAGAATCCAACACAGCCCCCAATTCTATAAAAACAGGGAAGGGAACCAGAGAGAGAGGGGGGGGGGGGGGAGAGAGAGAATGAGAGACAAAACGCAAGATCCCAACTGCAGAAAAATTCCCCCTCAACACACAAATCGAGTAAATTCAAATAGAACTGTATGTTTTTCTCCCTCTATTGACCCAGTGCCCCACACAAACGTGGGGAAGACATTTCAACAAGTCGGTGGCACGCACAGCCGGCATTCTCCACCCTCAGGCGCTGGCGTGCCAAAGCCTGCTTCAGTATCCCAGCAGCCACTGCTCGTATGTGGGCAGTAAGCAAAAACATAAAGCCGGCGAGCAGCGTAAACTGGCCAAAACAGGCCGAGGATCAGGGACTGGTTTGTGTACGCAGGTGGACAGATGTTTATCCTTGCACCTGTTCTCATTTCGTGCATTAACCTGCGTCACGTCTCTGATGCACAGGACGTGAAAACAAACTGTAGATGCGAGTAGATGGCTTTTGGTAGATGCGTCTGTCTTCCTTTTTTTTGTTTTGGTTTTTACAGTTTCAATGTAAAAATGACACACTTTTTCTCTCTCACACAGGTTCAGATCTGTTCCCACAGAGACCATCGTTCCCATCTCTGTCTCCTTTAACAGCACCTCGCTTCTCTGATTCACACATGCATTATCCGGGTCCCTTCACCTACTCTGCCAACCCATCCAGCACTGGAATCGGAGGTCTCAGTGTGGCTAGCATGCCCACCTCCAGCCGCTACCACACCTACTTGCCGCCTCCGTATCCAGGCAACCAGAACCAGAACTTCCAGACCAACTCCTCGCCATATCACCTGTACTATGGCACTGGATCCGGCTCCTACCAGTTCTCGATGGTTCCGACCAGCGGCGCGGGATCTGGAGGCGAAAGGTCACCCAACCGCATGCTCACATCCTGCACCGCGGCGAGCGGAGCCGGGGGATCGGCGGGAGGGAACAACAGCCTGATCAACGCCAGCCTCGGTAACCAGAGCGACGGGGTGGACGCCAACGGCAGTCATAGCAATTCACCCACGGCGATGACCGGGTCGACGCGCATAGACGAGTCCGTCTGGAGGCCTTACTGAAAACGGGGAAGATTATGGAACGACATCGAGAGTAAAAAGCTTTGCATGTATGATCGTGTTCGTTAATAAGTCACGTCTTTCACACCAAAGAGACAGAGATGTTAAAGACTCAGACAGCTGACCTGTGATCTACTTCTCCTCCGGACGCTTTAAACAGTACAGAAACAGAACGAGGAACCACAGGCAAGCAAAGTGTACATAGGATGAGGAAAAAATCATAACAAAAAGAAAAAAGAAAAACATCCCATAATATATCATTTACTTTTTCTGTTGATGATGAAACCAAAGAAAACAATCGTAGGTGCTTGTGTAGATAATCTGACGGGGCTGCGTCTGTCCCAGTTTGTTTTATCTGAAACAAGCCAATTCATCCAGCCTTAAAGCCAATCTGCCTGAAAGCTGTAATTCCCAGAGTGCTTTGCTGCAAAGACCAAAAACATTTATCATGCGCACAGTGTGGAAAAGCTCAGAAAAGACACGGGACTTCAAGGGCGGAGTGTGGATCTTTACATGTCTAAATACACCACATAGTCACTGATGGTATACAAAGCTGTCAGAAGGTGTCAGGTACTTTCCAAACGGCTGAAATAGTCTTTAAATGGTAGTTTAAAGGGTGAGATGTGCTCCTACAAGAGTAGGTCTATGAGCTACGTTATTATGCTTTTTAAAGGAAATTCGATAGTCGTTAGGAGGAGTCTAGGGTGAATCTTAAGATCTGTCATGTTTAACAGCAAAATACAACAAAATGAAAGAAAAGGGTGCCATTGAGATATTTATACATCATTGTTACACATCGTGCTGTATTAATTTATGCTGAGGATTTTAAAAACGTACAACGTACTGCGGTACAGAATAATCCCTTGAGATCATGACAATCCCCCCCAAAAACTAAAATGTCCAAATCCATTTGGAGATAAATGTGAATAAAGCTACGCAATTCTTCATGGTCCCCAAAACAGGCTTTACTACAACGTATAATTTATTTTTGAGTTTTCATGAGATTCACCCTTCAGCTGTGAGTAGTTGTTCAGTAGAACATTTACTTTTCATAATCTAGAGACAGACGGACGTTTCTGTTTTTATTTGGTTTCCCGCTTCGCGCCAAAATCACGAACAATTTATTTGCCCTTTGAACTTGTGGAGACTTTTATTTTGAAATAGTTTTAGAGTCATTCTTTTTCTTTCTCAGTGTTGATTGCTTTTAATGACTTGCAGTTTCTTCAGACTTACTGTGGTTTGTTTGAACTCACCTTACGGTTTGTGTACTTTTTTATTTATTTGAGCCAACGTGGATACGTTCCTGTTTTTGGTCGTTTCTGGGTCACGAACATTTCGCTTTTTTTTTTACTATTTGCTTCCGGTTTCTTCGTTATGTTTAATATAAAATTGGAATTTGTTCTACTGTAATATATTCCTTCTAAATTATGCAAAACGAATTTTAATGTAATGTCTATGTTTTCCAATGCAGCTTTAATGCACTAAAACATTTATTTAAGTGGATGTACGTCTTTGTAAACCACATAATGGAGATGCGCCGTATAACATTTATACCGGATAGAGTTCCAGATGATATAAGCCCTCAGGTGAACTCAACCCGTACTAGCCAAAGATTCAGACAATCGCCTGTTGTCATTCTCCGTCTCTCAAGTGTGAAAAATATGTTGCTCTAAGCACCTACATTATCTGTCTATTTTTCCTGCCTTGTTCTTGGAATGACTGAAATCGGAGACAATAATTGGGCACGTTTGAAAGGAGATCGGCCTTGAATATTTGAATAACAAAACCATGCACTCACTCGTACAAGGGCGGGTAAAGTGGCCATGACACACACACACGCATTCACGTAACAGGTGTAGGTGAATAATTCAGTGCGTAACCAAGAGGTTTTTCCCAAGCTCACACCTGCTGCTGTTACCTGAGGGCAAAGAACCCGAAGAGAATGAAGGAAACAGATAGAGAGATAAATGATGAGAGAGCGGTATCTGCTTTCACAATCATTGGTCAACCTTAAGGCCTTCTTATCCGTGCAAAAGTGACTGTGTTCAGCTTGATTCACTGCCGCTTTGATGTCTTTATGGAGGGGATTATTCTCCTTCCCATTGCGCCTCTCGTATGATTATTGCCCAAAGCCAGTGGCTACAGGAAAGACGGATTTAAAATGTGAGATGGTCGTACTTATTTCATGCAGGAGTGGTTGCTGCAAGGACTTCTGGGTAACACACACCAAGGGTTTTCAGTAATACGGTACGAGAAACCATTTCTGTTTGATGTTCAAATGATACTATAAAGGTGCAGTTTGATTTTTTTTCTATCAGTCTAAATCTGTCTCTATGTAGCGGCTGGCTTGTTTTCACAAAAGTTGCAGACAATCTTTTGGGAGGTTTTTTGTGATTGTTGATTATTTTGAAATGATTGAAATATGGACCAACACAAGGAAGCCCAATTTGCTGGCCCAAAAGAACATGACCAAATGTAGCGTATCTATTTATCAACTGTATCAAATGCTGATGTTTATCGTGTGTTGCTAAATGAATCTTTTTAAAGAAGCTACATTGCATAAATTACGATCACGCCGAAAGATCGATGAAGCACAACACACTCCTGTACAGAACAAATTGTCCTTTTCACTCCATATGTTGTCATTTTGGCTCAACAAAAGTTTTTCTTCTGTTCCTTCAATGTGTGCTAATGATGTAGTTTTTTATGCATTTTAATTAAAAAATGATCAGGCTTTGCTTGTGATTTTGAATTTCATTTACTTGTGCTTTAATAATGACCCCGATAATGCAGTAACACATGCATTTTATTTTCTCAAAATGTTTTTGTGAGACCAAATAAGATTTAAATTAGATTTTTTTTGTCTACTTAAAAAAGCTTAATAAAGAAATCCAGATTATTTATACTCACATGGCCTAGAAAGGTTTCTTTATCCTACATAAAAATTACAATAATTTCAGCAATTACATACAAATAAAAAAATAAACCTTCAGTTATATACTGTAAGTGGCCTAGATGTTTTATTCTATATTAAAAAAGCATTTTATTTAAAACATTGTTCATATTTTCAGCATACATAAGCATATGTAAGTTAAAGGTATAGTTCAGCCAAAAATTTTAATTATGTCTGTCATCATTCACTCACCCTCAAGTTGTGCCCCAGAACTGCCCCTAAAAAATTGTTCAACAGAACAAAGAAACTTACACAAGTTTGGAACAACTTGAGGAGGGTGAGTAAATGATGGCAGAATTTTCATTTTTGGGTGAACTTGTTCCTTTAATGTGATTTTAGAGGTACAATAGAGGACACGGATAAAACTTGTAAAACTTGCAAGATGCTTTTAGCCTTTTTAGCTTGACACACAGACTATATCCTTTAATGGCATAAAAACGTACAGTGAGGGAAATAATTATTTGATCCCCTGCTGATTTTGTAAGTTTGCCTGCTTACAAAGAAATGAAGGGTAGACAGAGACAGAATATAAAAAAATCAGGGGAAAAATGTTATATAAAGGTTATAAATTGATTTGCATTTCAGTCAGTGAAATAAGTATTTGATCCCCTATCAACCAGCAAGAATTCTGGCTCCACAGATTGGTTATGTGCCTATATGGACCGCAGATTAGTCCTGTCATTTTAAGGAAGTACTCATAAATCAGCTTGTTATGTATATAAAAGATGCCTGCCAACAGAATCTGTATCTTCCATTCAACCTCTCCACCACCATGGTCCAGACCAAATAGGTTTCAAAGGATGTCAGGGACAAGATTGTAGAACTGCACAAACCTTGAATAGGCTACAGACAGAATCTTGGTGAGAAGGAGACAACTGTTGGTGTGATTATTTGGAAATAGAAGAAATACGAAATAACTATCAAATGCCCTTGTTCTGGAGCTCCCTGCAAGATTTCCCCAATGGAGTAAAGATGATCATGAGAAAGGTTAAAGATCAGCCCAGAACTACACGGAAGAAGCCTGTTAATGATTTCAAGACAGTTGGGACCACAGTTAGCAAGCAAACCATTGGTAACACGCTATGCCACAATAGATTGAAATCCTGAAGCACCCGCAAGGTCCTCCTGCCCAAGAAGGCCCGCCTGGCTCGTCTGAAGTTTGACAATGAACATCAAGATGATTCAGTTAAGGTTTGGGGAAAGTGATGCGAGACCAAAATTGACTCCTGTTTTTGGAGGGAGAGAAATGTTGACTATGACCCCAAGAACACCATCCCTACAGAGAAGCACAGTGTTGGAAACATTCTGCTTTAGGGCTTTATCTCTGCTACGGGTACAGGATGACTTCACCGCATTGAGGGGCTGAGGGACGGGCCCATGTACTGTAAAATCTTGGACGAGAACCTTCTCCCATTAACTAGATCACTGAAGATGGGTCGTGGATGTGCCTTTAACATGACAAAGACCCAAAGCATATTGCCAAGACAACCAAAGAGTGGCTTAAGGAGAAGCACATTAAATGTCCTAGCCAGTCTCTAGACCCTAGTCCTATAGAACCTCTGTGAAGGAGGCCAAAACTCCAATTTGCTGAGCGACAGCCAAGAAACCTTAAAGTTTGACAGAGGAGTGGACTAAAATGTATCCGGACACATGTGCAAACCTGGTGACCAACTATCAGAAATGTCTGACCTCTGTGCTTGCCAACAAGGGTTTCTCCACAAAGTACAAAGTTATTTTTTCTCGGGGATCAAATACTTATTTCACTGACTGAAATGCGAATCAATTTATAACCTTTATATAACACTTTTTCCCCAGATTTTTTTCAGTTAAAATAAACCTACCATAAAAATTATAGACCCTTCATTTCTTTGTAAGCAGGCAAAATTACAAAATTAGCAGGGGATCAAATAATTATTTCCCTCACTGTATATGCTTCGCCTTTTGTGTCTCGTGGAAGAAAGTCATACGAGTTTGACTTCTGCTATTCGTCGCTAATCTTTCCTTTTGTCAAAGCCGTGAAATCTCTGAGTCTGTTTGTTTAAATCCAGATTCAAAAATGAATCACTGGTGTAAAAATGTATGTGTCACAATAAGTCAACACACCAGTTCCAATGTGCATGAGATCTAAGGGCTCAGGTGAAGGGAAAAATATCCAGCAAATATTGACTTTTTTCAGTTTGATCCTCACACAAAGCTTTCACAAGGCTTCAGAAGACTTGGAATATAGCCCACAAAGGCCGCTTTACACTGCCTTATTGTGTTCACAGGTGTTTTCTGTTACTTTACAAGAAGCTCAAACTATTTTGAGAGAACAGTTCAGTTTAGTTCATCGATCCTTTTTTACGACCTTCCACAACAAACAACAGCTTCTCAGTACCTTCACATAATGCTAAAGATTCTCATTATTTCCTCATGATTCAATCGGTTCAGTTTATCAGATTATAATGCTTGTCTCTCAAACCCTCAGGACAGAAAGAGAGTTATGTTTTTCTGCTTTGTGCCAAACTCTGTTCAAACGTCATGCAAATGTAAACATGCCCACTCTTCCAGACCTGTCATACAGTCAGCAGGCATTAATGTCAATTATTTCAAATGACTTATTTGGTTGTGGTCATTTGTGTTCCTCTCAACGGAGTGTAAATATAGACACTAAATTCACCAGTTGAGTTTAAATGAACATGATGGAGGTGATGGGTACTTGTGTCGTGTTATTGGGGACCGGTAATGTTTTTGGCTTGGTCTCGTTCATTTACTTGAAAACCATGAACCACTTGCATAGCTAGCACGACAAACAGATGACAAAAATAACTCAGATTTACAACATTTCTTTTCCAGGAAAACTGAAAATACTTTGTATTTACAAACAAAATTAAATTTCCATCAAAATGTTCTTTAGCAGATTGACCAGCCAAATCATAGCTCATACGTGACAGAAACAAGGCCTGTCTGCCTCAACTTCCTGTTTCAAAAGGAAATACATCAGCCAAGCAAATAAATCTATACTTTACTAAACATGTAATAGGGTTAGCTTGTCCATCTATTATTTTAATCAAAAGTACTAGGCTATAAGAAACACTACATCTGTCTAGCAAGCAATGCCCTTACACGGTGTAGCACCCACACAAAACACCATAGCAAAACATGGCTTACAGCACAGATCCTGTTTACACCCGTTTTGATATTTATTTCTATTAGCAACTCAAAAGTAGGCATATTTGCAAACATGAGTAAGAAAAAAAGCTTCTTACCTATAACATCCGAAATAAATGGTTCAATCTTCCGAGGAGCTTCAGAATCATGAGAATGTGCATATAAAATATTAAAATGAGTATTTTGCGGTTAACTTGTTTGCTACTCAATTAATACGCTTTAAAACCACGACAAATGCTTGGTTTCGTTTTTAAACAAAGATTTGTTTGTTTAAACGTATAATCATTGTATATTTGACAATTATTGTACAACTTATTATTGTAAGTATTGGGTGACATTGCCCACGTTTGGATGTGGATTGCATTGACGGCTTAATAGTGCGTCAACGACCCCGCCATATTGGAACTGGCAAGACTACCCTACAAACACAACACAGTGAAGTGAACGGAGAAGCTGCGGTGTTTCTGGATAAAAAGCACAATAACATTTAGATTTATTAATCAGTTTCAGTTGTTTACAAACTACATCAAGTGCACAAAGTTTTGTCTGTAGATACTGTGGAGATTTCTAATCTGATATAATTTAACGTAATTTATTTTTTATAGCGTCTAGGCGGTTCACTTGTTTCCTGCCGATATCCCGGATGTGAGTGTGCGTGCGTGCGTGCGTTTTATTTTAAAATAAAAGTTTAAAGCCCAATCGCATAAATGTTAACAAACAAATCGTTATGGAAATATATTTACGACTTAATTTTATTGTTTTATCAACAACCTGTGCAATAGAATTGTTTGCAATGAATAACATTTTCTACTGTTTTAAGTCTAGACATGTAAATTATTTTTTGTGTTGCTGAATGTAAATGCAAATTATATTTAGAATTTAAATAACTTTGTTTTTATAAACTGAGTCGTGGTCTCAACTGAACAGGGACACGATGAGTCAAACAATAAATGAGACAATAAACACCTGATAATAAAAATACAATTTGTTTCTACATTTGGATATTTTTCTCATTGTTTTGTTAGTTTTGTGTATTTAATTCGACCATTATTCATATATTTTGGACGATTGTTAATTCATTCTTCATTCACTATTTTGGGGGTTATGGTTTTGTTAAATTAGCCATGATTATGTCCACAACCTCTACTTTCTGGGAAGCCACATGTTACAGTAACTCTCCCACAGAGTTATACAAACGTCAAGCTTTCAATTAACTAAAGCTCGAGAGAATTACTCACACACATGCTCTAATGCAGGACAGTTTTGTCTATTTCACACACAAACACACAATTTATAAACACATGTGCATCATGAAGTCTCCAATCTGGCATCTGTCGTGAGAGTTTTTTCCTACTACAGAGCATCTTTCTAATTCATTTCTCCTTGGTGTCCCAAATGTGTTTTTAAGGTAAAACAATGTAAAGGGGAAGAGAACGTCTCAGGATTAGACTCTGGTGTACAGATTAGGATCTGTAAAGAATCATCCTGCTGAATAGCTTGCACCTTAAGTGACTCGAGATTCCATCTCTATAGTTTTACATTGATGTGGAAATTGTATTCTAAAAATCTCCTTTATTGTTTACTGCTGCTGTGGGAAGGTGGCAGCGCTTGGTTTAAGAAATGGGACAAGAAAACAAGCTGATGTATTTTGGAAACTGTCAAAAGCTGCTTTGGTTTCTCATGGAAACCACTTCCTGGGCCATGGGGGAGCCCTATGGTACCTGCATCCATATGAAACCCATTAGAAGTGTTCTGACCTCTCTCTTCCCAGCCTCCGTGAGAATAAGGCAACAAGCGGGCTGGAACCGGTTTGCTTCGGGAGCCCGTGAGCGCGGGACTATTTTTTAACTGGACCGGAGAAAAACAGACCGGGCTTTGGGATGGGATGGGAAAGACAGACTGTGTCCAAAATCACGGTTCCCACACAGAGACCGAGAAACGGAGACCACAGGGACCAAAAACGAATGGTCATTCTCACATTCCCACCTAAAGAGAGAAGTCATGAAAAATAAAAACACACTGACACAAGATGATTACCATCACACTTAATATTTCAGTTCCATGTCAATGAGGGTTTTACTTCTAAATCCATTTTTTAATCCTTTAATGATTTATAGGCCTATTTTTGAAAAGAGTGGCGCAAACA
>NC_079898.1:24423838-24553838 GCF_024868665.1 Triplophysa rosa | reverse complement strand
TACGCAAATAAAAACTTCTGGCAAATGTTGTTTTCTATTATTTCATCTGTTCCCTTAGATAATATCGTAATAATATCACTTGTGTATTGTACTATTGAGATTCAACTTTGATACTTTTATGTTTATAAAAATGTAAGATTTAAAATTTACAAAAATTAGCGTGTGCAGTAGTTAAAATCAGTTGTTCTCTTTTAATCCAGCAGATGGCGCTGTTGGAAAACAGTTAAAACGATGCAAAATCTAGCTTTGATGAAAATGTTACAACACTCCTTGATCTTCCCTGAAAAAATAAACACAAAAAAGTCTATAAAAAATGTTTTAAAGCATATAGTTTAACAGACTTTAAAGTTTGTAATGCGTCTTTGTATTTTAAAAGGTTTTCTTTTATTTCCGGCAGTAGTTATGTTGTTGTATGTCGTATAGTATCATTTTCCGTTCTATTATAACTTGTATCCGTTTTATTGTATTTTTAATTAATTGCCTTATTTTCCAATGTCACCGGAAACCACACGTCTTTCTCTTTAAATCCCACCCACTGTACGCACCGCCACGCCGGCCAATCCCAACGCTTTATTTCTCAGCAGGCGTGTCCACGGCCTCGTGAGTACAGAACTGACGTGCGTGCTGATGTCACACAGTTTATTCTCCGACCTGTGCTTAGCTTCAGAAACTCTACCTTTATTGATCCAGTTTTGATTTCGACAACGTTTAATCCGGTTATATTTTATAGACAGGCGCAAAATAAAGCCGGACGAACACCTGCGAGCGCTGACAGTTCACGTCATATCTTTATAGAAGGGTTTTTTTTATCGGTTAGCGGTGAGTTTCTTGTGTTAGCTTGAGCTGATCTTCAGTCAGAACTGCAATCATGGGCTCCAGAGCTTCATCTTTACTGAGAGAAGAAGACATTGAGGAAATAAAGAAAGAAACTGGTTGTGAGTATCAGTTTAGCGTGGGGTTTTTTCTATTGTTGGTACACATATGAATGCCATGTGCACTGATGTGGTTTTATAATGTTGAATGTCTCATGTGTGCAAAGTTGACATGTTGCAGTGGGATATGGGTAACGTTACACTTCTCATTTATTCATATTTACATGCATTCAAATTTTAAAACATTGTACTGTTTACTGACATGTTATGTGTCATTTACCCTTATAACCAAACTGATTCAACCTCACATGTCTAAATTTACATCACTGAGAAAATGAGTTGTGCGTGTGTGTGATATGAGCCTGTAGGGGTAACAGATGCATATCAGTGATTTTCAGAAGCTGTTGCTGTCTTTGGGTGTGTCAAAGGTTATTGTGATTAAAATAAGTTTCAAACAGCAGACAGGACATATTTACAAAGCAAACATATAGCATCCTCATCTTTTACATGTAACATTGTGGCTTGAAAAACCGAAGTGTGAAATTGGGTATGATTGGGCCTAAAAATGTTAATAAGGTAAGGCCACTAATTGCCAAATGAGCAGGTGAGTCAGTTCTTCTAGCACCTTGCATCACACAAAAGCAAAGATTCATTGTATTATCTTTTCTTTGGTCATTTTTTACTGTACTGAATCCTATAAAAATTCCCTGAGCTTTGATACATTATTCGGCCATTGAAAAGACTAACCTTAAAGAATACGGTTTTTACGGTTAAACCCTTAGCTTTATAGGGATATGTCACCCCATAATGAAAATTCTGTCATCATTAACTCACCCTCTTGTCATATTAAACCTGAATGACCTTCTTTCTTCTGCAGAACACAAAAGAAGATATTTTGAAGACCGTTGGTAACCGAACATCGGTACTCATTTACTTTTATTGGTTTTGTGTCAATACAATAAAAGTGAATGCCAAGTACTTGCTATTGTTTGGTTACAATTGTTCTTCAAAATACCTTCTTTTGTGTATGTCTTATGTACTTATGTACAGCTGCTTTGTAACAAAGAAAATTGTAAAAAATTTGTAAAATTGTAAAAAAAAATGTAAAAAGCGCTATATAAATAAAGTTGAGTTGAGTTGAGTTGTGTTCTGCAGGTGATAAAAAACTCTTACAGGTGTGTAATGCCATTTTTGGGTGAACTATCACTTTAAAGAGTAAGTAGTATGAGATCATGTAAATTACATTTCATGCAGTGTGTTATGTTGCCGTGTTTGAAAGTAAGCTGTCTGCCAAGTTGTAAGTCTGAAGGTGAATAAATAACAAAGTTATTGGCTTGTAAAAATGGGAGTCGACGCTGAATCATGCAAACAAGACATGAGCTAGTCCGAGTCTCTAACCGCCGCATATCTACGTCACTAGACATAGTCCCCGCCTACGTTTTGCTTGGACTGCCGCGAAAACGTCACTAGTCTCCTCCCCCAAAACACTGTCGCTCGTTCGTGATGCGTGTGTATCATGTCTAGAACCTGTGTTCTACGTTGTGAAACTAAGTCTGTCTTATTTCAACTACCAAAGGAAGAATGCATATAACGCTATCATTAGCATGTACCGTTATTTCTGGGGTATTACAGTTTGTTTGTCTTGCTATTAACTCGGCTAATTTAATTGTTCAATCTATTAACTCTCAAAGTATTTATTTCAAAAACTGAGTCGAGTACTATCTGTATTGTAATAACATCTGAAGATACGAACACCGTACACTGTATGCCGTGTCAACTAGTCCAAGTATAATACTGTTACAAGAGAATTGTAAATGTCCTTTTTCTTACTGGCATCTGCAGAAGGATCAATTAATTTTCCAAATACTTTCAACGTTTATGAACTTAATAGAATGTTTTATGAAATTTTTATGACGTCCAACCACCTGTAAACCGTAATCTAGTAATGATGGTAGGCGTTCCATTTGCGACACATGATGAACGCGTTTGACCAATCACAACAGACTACACCATCTGACCAATCACATGACACTAGGCTAGCAGATAGGAGGGGATTAGACAGATGAATCGCGGAACGAATCATTTGAGAGTCAGACAAGAAGTATGGTAAGAATAACTGCCTATTATTACGACATAATAGTGTTTTTACACCTTGTATGTACATAAACTTGTTGTTGGACACTCCATAAACCAAAGTAGGACCTTAAAAATCATATGCTACTTACTCTTTAAGAGTGTCAGATCATTTTTGGGTGATATTTTAAAAATCTTAAAGATGCACTGAATCACCTTGGAGCGCGCAGCGTTATTTGATGTTTTGACATAATATCAACAGAGAGTGCGATACATATCGAGTGGCCGCTCCCCCTTTTAAAATAACCAATGGCGTTTTGTTTACAGCACAGTCAGCCTCAGCCTGGCAAAGCTGCATTTAACAGCATGATAGCCACAGTGACAGTGGTGTATAAGTCTATTCAAAAGAACAGGAAGATCAGTAATACCAGTGATGTGTCATTTGAAACTTGTTTACGTTGGTGAGTGACACTGGTGTTTGTCTTCTCCTTTACTCATCAAGGCTGTGATGTCTGATCTCTTCCATAGAGCCTTAATATTCAACATAGTACTGTATAGACTTTAAAGGGGTCACGTGCACTTTTTCTCAGCGGATTTGCGCGTATGATTGTGCATATGATCAGCTCTGTGTTATCGTGTCTCTTAACCGGAGCACACTCATGTGCAACTTCTCGCGTGACACTGATGTGAAATTACGATTTTAATGTTAATGTTTAAACTGTCTGGTTCATCCCTAATCTCCCATCTAGTGTATTATGCCTCATTCACATGTAGGACATACTAAATGTGCGAACAAGTGGCTGATATGAGGCGCCACTTCAGCAGCTCTGCTAGTGAAGGGGGCGGGACTCTTCGGATTCTAAAGCGGATTTGATTGGACAAGAACTTTGACGAGAGGCTGTAGTGTAGCGTGATGTCATGGAATTTCTCGTTTGATTCATCGTTTTTGCCGATAAATCAATAAAAAAACTATCGATAATTAATCGTTATTGGCAGGTACTGACAACCTTAGTTATCGTTATTGGCAAAATCCAATATCCGTCGACCTCTAGCTAGGGCTGTCACGATTATGAAATTTGGCTGACGATTAATTGTCTAATAAATCATTGCGATTAATTGTCTGTTTTAGGGTTTTGACGATTAATTGTCTGTTTTAGGGCTTTGACATTTAATTCTCATACATTTTTGATTCGGCTTTGAAACTTCTGCTTCTAAATATAAGACTGTTTTTTTTCTTGGAAATAGATCAGAAAATTTATATCATATATTTAAGGTTTAGGCTTTTACGTGTCAATAATACAACCACCAAATACTTGTAAATTGGGTAAATTGATCAGGGCTGAATTGAAGCCACCATGCTATCAGTCATAGAAAAGCGTCTAGTCTGTTTTTCTCACTTGCAAGACTACAATAAAATTTTACTTCTGTTAATAATAATTTTGGTTTTCACTGGTTTTCACACTGAGATTAGCTGAAATAATATTAAATTGTACTGCAGGTAATTTTTATGGTATATGCTTTAAAGTTTTTTTTTATAGTGTCAGTGATGGTGTTGTGGTGGTACATTTTACCAGTATTCCCATACTTAAGTTACTATATATACACTAAAATATGCTATATGTCTTCTATAGAGATGGGCAAAAATTGCAATGATCTGAAACCATTGCGATGAGGTCAAACAATTGCGATTAGAAGATTATTCAATAATCGTGACAGCCCTACTTTAAGCGTTAATAATTTTAAGTGTGTCATATCTAGATCTGTTTCATCTTTAATTTCAATAAATAGGTATTTAGAATGAAATGACCTGGGCTGCGTTTCCCGATAACGTTGTCTCTTAGCGCGCTACGAAGACTCTAAAGGTACACCTTGACTCAAGTTATACCATATGTTCCCCGAACTATACCTTTTGAGGTTACTTAAGGTAAACCTTCTTAAATGCGACGTTAGCAGGTGCTGTCCATGGCGGTGGTGCTGAATAGGTTGATATCGATGCCTCGAGAATCGATTGTTCGCTCTACCTTGCGTTATAGAGTGGGTAAAGTATTGAGAAAACAATGTTTATTATAAAGAAACGCTTTAGAAATAGTAGAAATTGCATTTATCAGGGCTCACTGAAATAGTATAAAGAAAGAAAGAAGTGCGTGCGTGCGTGCGTGCATGCGTGTATTTATAATTTTGCAAGTGTCCGATCCCGCACCCTCACGGCCATACGTTTTCTGCGTTAACCAGCTACATTAACTGGCTGTTTGGCTTCGCTTGTTTTTGAAAGGGTCATTTATATTCTCATAGTTTGCCATCGTGTGTTAATGTTCTCCACGATCTATGTTGATTCACATTATTGGCGTGAATCACTCATTTGAAGCCTTGATGTGCCTCCATCACGTCGTGCCTGGCGAAAGGCATACGTGTGTAATCGGTGGCATGACGGAGCAGGATGTTTGTCACTGAGTGAACGCACCGCAACACCGAGGTCATTTTATTTGTAAAATTAAAACTAAGTTAAAGTAAAAATGTAAATTTAATACTAAATAGAATTTATATTAAATGATTATATTAAATTTTATATGTGAAATTAAACTGCGATGTAGAAAAGCTTTTTGCATAGCGGTATGAACCATCAAAGCGGTCCAGACCAACCTTACGAAAGTATGACTTACAGAAGGTATACTTAACTAAGGTTTCGGGAAACACGTATTAACGATAAGGTACAGCTTAAGGTATAATTTAAGAATGACGTAGCGTTAAGAAGGTTTCGGGAAACGCAGCCCTGGTTTGTTTCTGTGCCCCTGTAATATGTATTTTAGACATTATGCAATAAATTGTGTCAGGCCTACAGACCCTGTTTTCCAGTCCCTGTGGCTTTGGCCTTCTCTACAGATGAACCACAGGGAGAAACGGCCACCCCGCAGGATCTAGAAATAGGTTATAGGTTAGAGTTATTGAAAACCTCCAGATGTTTTCTGTACTGCTTCTGAACCCAAAGGGTCGGTTAAACTGGCTTTTTTTAATGATTTGATTTAGGCTATCAGAGACATTACACTAGAGCTGTATGAAAGCTCTGTAATCTTCATTCGGTATATCTGTGTTTTAGCTCTCTTGTGTTCACTATCATGTGTCCAGTGGTTTGATTGATCACGTGGAAAAGTTCTGTGTTCATTCATTTGACTAATCTAAGCCATGTTTGTTATAGCCTGGATTGTTGAGGTTCACACAAGTTGGCAGATGCTTTTATCTACAATGCATTCAAGACATGAAGTCAAGAGATAAACTCCCTTAGGTTTGAGTGTGATTGGGCGTATGTATACTTGATCTAGGTCAAGGTCTCCTCCCAGTTTAAACCGTTGACTACACACATTCAGGAATCCAGTAAATCCAGTAATCTAACCCATCAGCTGACAATAAATAACAGTGTTGCTGTAGTAGAATAATGCTCATTATCTGTTGTCTGGACTCTGTGAAATGTGTACTGTTATCTGTCTCAGGTGACATAAAGCTCTGTGTCCGGCTAATGAATGTTTACTGTGTGTTGCAGTTTCCCACAGTCAGATCACTCGTCTCTACAGCCGCTTTCACAGTCTGGATAAAGGAGAGAACGGAGCGCTCAGGTATCACACGCACACAGTAAATACAGAACCTGTATTGTGTAATACTGTACCAACGTTTGACCTCACGGAGGAACCGGACATTGCAGAAGGAAAGCATTTCAGCTGCGTGTTCTCGGTTATTTAAGCGTTTAAGTTTAAACGTATTAATGCGCAATGGTTAACATTCATTCACACACGCCTCAGGCTTTAAACACGTTAACTTTTGTCTGGGAACAAAAACTATTACAGCTATTACACAGCTGCACAATATTGAAAAAACTTTGACTATACTGATAGATCCAACCGTGGATATAGCTTGCAGATCTTATAGATCCAAAATTACAGTCCAGTTTCACTAGTTTCACTCTCCCCGTCAGGAACTTATTAACTCTGAGAATATCACAAAAATGTAACCAATAAAATAAAAAAGAGTGAATAATAAAATGATAAAATAAGTGAATGAATATATATATACAGTATATATATATATACTGTATATATTAGGGCTGTCAAAAGATTAATCGCGATTAATCGCATCCAGAATAAAAGTTTGTGTTTACATATTATGCACAGTAAACAGATAAATATTAATTTTGTATTTATTAACACATACACATCCATGCATGTATTTAAGAAAAATCTAAATATTAATAAACATTTATATATAATTTCAATTATTGGTAAATATAAATAAATACATGTAAATATTTCCTAAATATGTATACTTGTGTATGTGTTTGTATTTATAAATACAAAATTAATATGCACAGTACATAGACATATGTTATGTAAACGCAAACTTTTATTCTGGATGCGATTAATCGCGATTAAGTAATGTATACAGACCGGCATACATTCATGAAAGTGTCAAAAAAGACAGAAAGTTAACAGCAACAAATGATTATAAGTTTATGTGGTGAACCCGGCATACTTTTGAGAATTTAAGCGTTTAGTCGATCGTGAGGAATTCTTATTGAAACCGTTGTAAACACGACAGCTTATTCATTAGATCAGACGGCTTCGTGTTGATACCAGGCGGACCGTTAACGAACGTGACACGCACGTCTCCCGTACATCCTGTGAAATTCAACCAATCAGATGACGACTTCGAACGTGCTGAAGTGTTTCCAGAAAAGTGTGCCTTATGGATCAGACGTTTAATCTTTTTTTTCATGTTAATTTCAAGAAAAACATTACAGTTGTCTCACTCACATATTTCATTATTTTACAATACAGTTGACATTACGACAAAGTGCGATCGTGCCTAGTGTTTGCGCAACAGCTGCTGCGTGTCCTCGCGACCTGGGGTCACCTCTGTACCGATGTATCTTCTCATTTGAAACAGACACGTTTGTGAAGTTTCTGTGCTTCTGTGATGTGTATTATTCTTTCTGTTTACCACATACACGGATGTCACAGCTTGTCGTGCTGTTATATTTGTGTGTTTTTAATGACAACATCATGTGTGGTGTGAAACCCAGTGAGATGATGGTCAGCCAAACAAACACAACCTGCAAGCTCAGTTGAGAACGGCTGCGTGTGTTGTTACTCCAAACATCTTTCAGACTGTGGCAAGTGATGTGGCCTGTGTTTAAATAATCAATTCAAAAATCAGGGCGATGAGGTGCGTGTCCTTCCCCTGAGCATGAAGGTTACACTCTCAATCTCACATTCTCACGGTCTGTTCAGATCATTTCTTCAGAAATCCAGCTCTGGAAAAGTTCGTTTCCAACTTATGATCTACAACTGCTTTTTATTCTGTTTGGTTATGGGGTTATTTCCCCAGTTGCACTGTCTAAACATTCATCGTGTTATTGTTACTCATATCAACTACTTAACCAGATGTATTGTGTCAGAATGTCTGTCCAACAACTCACGGTTTCTCCGAATGAAAGATTGTCGGTAGTGTAAAGCATGGCTGTATTAAACATTATATGATGTTAACTCAAGAATGCTACAAAAACAAAGAAAACCCAAAACAACCCACACAAGAAACCAAACGATGTACAATGAAGTTTGAGGACATTTTAGGGGTTCAGATTGCTTGTGCCGTACAGCACAGTTACATCTTAGTGTTATGTTTAAATTGAGAACTGTCATTTAAGCACCGTTCATTGAAATCCTAAAAGGTAAGGGCACCATTGTAAAGAAGTATCTCTTACTTTCTCTCACTATATCAATACAAGACGTCTGTTTTTTTAAGGGAACATGATGTACCCAGCACTTGTTTCCATAGAGCCTTGTGTATGTGTAATAATCACCTCTCTCTTTTTCTTTCTTTATCAGTCGAGAAGACTTTCAGAGGATTCCCGAGTTGGCCATAAATCCTCTTGGTGATCGGATAATTAATGCCTTCTTCCCAGAGGGGTGAGAACCGTCTCGTAACATTTGAAACATCGTGCAAGTCTGCTGCTGTTTGTTCCAGCGCTTATCTCCACATCCAGATATTTGAAATGCGTTCTGCACACCAAAAAGATATGAAACATTGAGCAAAAGTAACGATAAAAACATCAATTGGATGAAAACGATTTAATGATTAATGTTACAAAAAATACAAAAATATGTGGTGTGCCGTGTGCATATTTGTTTTTCTTTTCTTTTTTGTGGTCAGTCTTACGAAGACTTCAATGGGTCATATGACACGGCTAAAACGAATATTATGGTTTGTTTTAGATGTAATGCAATGTGTATACACGATTTAAGGTTCAAAACGCTGTATTTTCCACATCCCGTGCATGTTTGTATCTCCTCTTTGCCCCGCCTCTCTGAAACGCGCGGATTTTTTACAAAGCTCGTCACTCTGAAAAGCGAGGTGTGCTATGATTGGCCAGTTAACCAGTGCGTTGTGATTGGTGGAATACTACAAGCGTGTGAGGGAAATGTAACGCCTCTTACCATATTTGGAACATCAGGTTCCTCTTCAATTGTGCTGACAGGTACGTCCACCTTACTTGCGTATACATTTGGGCGGTCTTAGTCAAACCAGACCACCAACTGATGTAGATTTGTGGGGGTGTGGTTACACGAGGCGTTTCAGGCAGGTCTGGGTGAGCATTCGCTTTTAGATAGAACGCATCTTTTGTTCCCACACTTTCATTTGTGCAATTTTACGTGTCTAATACATGCATGGGCAACTTATAACACACCAAAGACACAGAAAAACACGTGTTTGCGCCATGTGACCCTTTTCAAGTTTACATATGGTTTCCATTTGCATATCTCACAAGATATTTTATGCAATTATTTATTTGGTTGTTGGTTATGTATCATGTTTTGAGTGAGTTTTATGATATTATATAAGCACATGACAGGAGCGCCTGAAGTTTGTTCATGACTCTCTTGGTGTTTCTGTGGGCTCTGATTCCTTGAACAGTCTGTAAAAAGCAGAACTTTTTTGGTTTTAAAAGTTCCCCGGACTTGTTTTTTGCTTGATGTCCCAATGGATGTTATGTAATGGTAAGACCGTTCCAGACTGATGTCTGTAAGAACTTTCTTCATGTCAAAGCCAGGCTTATGTGCTGTAGAGTAAAAGTTTTTTTGCTGGAAAGTTGATGGTTTGATCCTTGCGACAAGCAAGTCATTAGACACCAAAAACATGCTAATCTACGCAATGAACTTTAATAAGTTAATGGCCTTGTTCCCTGGTGTGAAAACCTTAGTTCATGTGATACTAGATCTAATATCATGATTGAAATAGGTGCCGGGGGGATTGTAAACATGGCCGCCGAGTGGCACAGCTTCCGTAAACAGACTTTGTGCATATAACTGATGGAAAATTGTGTAAAAAAAAGTTATGCATTTACCCTTTAAAAACCCATCTCAGTAGAATCAGATTCTAGATAGAATGCTTTATCTTTAAAAGTATTCCTTCTCATTTCTGTCTCTCGTGCGTTACAGTGAGGATCAGGTGAACTTCCGAGGTTTCATGAAAACGCTGGCTCATTTCCGTCCCGTGGAAGACAACGAGAAAAACAAAGGCCTGAGTTCAGGCGAGCCTCTCAACAGCAGGATGAACAAACTGCTCTGTGAGTTCTTCTCAAACATCTGATGATAATAACAAAGTATTTGCTAAAGCAATCATCTGGAAGACGATCTGTTTTGTAAGCATTGCGTGTGCGGGATTTTCCCCAACCGCAATAGTCTCTCATGTGTTCGAATATTTTACAGCCTCGAGTCCCTTAGCATTTGTTTTTACAATGTTTACTATGGATACATTGTAAACACAGTGTTTTAATTAGGGCTGCAACTAACGACTATTTTTATATCGACTAATCTATCGACTAATTTATCAAATAATCGATTATTCTAAATGAATCATTTTTCATTTTGAAAGTTTTAACTTTTAAATTACAAAGATAGCCGTTTTAAAGAAAAATATATACTTTTTGTAATTTATTAATAAACGCAGAACGACAAGCAGCAATGAGTTTAATATTTTTAAAAAAGGACAACAGCCATTTTAAGCTAAATATACAGTAAATTGTCAAAAGAAAATAATTAAAAGCTAACTTTTTGGGCTGTTTGGTGCAAATGAACGAAGCCTCAATACAAATTACAACGGAACATATCTGCGTCTAAATTAAATATAATTGACCAGTATATTTGTATATTTGTGCGTGCTGGAACTGCAAAACAAATACAACAAAATCTGTATATATTAGTCTAAAATATGGCATTTTCAGAAATGAATTACTCGTCGACATAGTTCTATTACTTATAATAGGTATTCACAACAATCCTACGTTATATCCTGAGTTTCTTAATCGAAAATATTAGGGATGCACCGAATGTTCAGCCACCGCAAATGTTCGGCCACCGAAAATAGCCGAATATGTGAAGTGGCTGAATAAATTTTACCGAACATGACTTGTGATACGATCAAGCAGCAACCAGCACAGAGAGAGAGAGACAGAGACAGAGACACGCGTGCGCTTTATTACTGCCGCAAACATTTTGGCAGTGCGTGTGTGTGAGTGTGGAGCGAAGACAAAGTGTCAGAGAAAGACACAGCACGGGACTTGCCGCACGGAAGTAAATTTCCGAATGAAAGCGTCTTTACCGGTCGGTAACTTTACTTCAGACGGAAGCGGGCTGTCTGACAGTAGCCCCGCCGCTCGCGACATCCTTTGACATCATACAGTGGTCACGCGTGCACACAGTTCCCTGTACTAAACAACTTGTCAAAGTATGTTCTGTGCATCCACGAGTGCACCTTCTGAGAGAACAGTCAGCTTTTGTGGGTGGAGTTTGGAGGAGAGACGTGAACTGAAATTGTTGTCAGTCAGCATCAGTCAGAATTGCTTGCATTGGATGTTTTTTTTTTTCTCAAATCATTTTACAATGTAGCCTATAATAATCCAACAGTTTAGTTTATTCGTATTTTTTATTTTATAGGCCTAATGTGGAATGACACTTTTTAATGAAGTGTTTTGTCAAAAATATTGATGTCGACTAATTATCAGCGTCGACGCAGTCGACCAGTTTTAACCAGCCCTAGTTTTAATCCTCCAAGTCTAAAACCTTCAGTCCACAGCAGCTAAATGAGTCTTCGTTCAAGAAACCAGTTTTCTTGTAACAGCCCTTACAGTGCTTCCTCATCGAGTGAGTTTACTGGTAACAGTCGTTGTTGCGATTGAAAGATTTTCACATTTGGTTTTGTCCTTATTTCCTCACAGTTGCTTTCCGGCTATACGACCTGGACAGAGATGATAAGATCTCCAGAGATGAGCTGCTGCAGGTGAGAGGATGACGCGTAATGATGTACAACAGAACTCCTTTGTGTTAGAGACAGAGAACAATCTGTACGCTGTCGCCGTGACTCACCTGCACTCGCTACCTGAAACCAGATTTCTTGGCATTTCACAGAAGACGACACTGTTAGAGCGGGTCACGGCTGAGTCATTTCAGTACATCCGTGTAGGAAATATAGATTTTCAGGATGAGTGGTCAGCTGATCGGCTGTGCAATGAATAACTGCTGGTTTGACCGCTAAGTGCTTGACCTTAAATGAAACCATTTTGGTCTGTAAATTGGGATCTCCAAAAGATTTAATCTACGCCTGTCTACTCGAATTACCCTGTTGAGTAGGCTTCAAGAGAACGCGATCACTAGGGGGCAGCAGTTAACAATGTACCATTAGCTGTGTTCGAAAGCTAGACATTCTGCGTTCCAAGGTAGGAAGGCGTCAAGGCATGTCCGAATCTAATGTTTGCACAGTTTAGATGTATCCTTCACTGCCTTTCATTTCCCATGATCCTTTTCACATGAGTCCATGGGAAAGGTGATTGATGGCGCAGGGTGGATCTTGGAAAAATAAAATGGTAGTCGAAAAGTCGGAGCACACTTTTGACGATAGGCTTTTGGTAATCACCAAGATGCTCTATCCATATACATTTTTCAACACTGTCTTTGTGTTAAAGCACTGCCTTCTGTCATTGTGTAAGAACTAAGAATCAGCTGAATAAACTTTGGGACATGTTTGTGATAAGTGACCTTGAACTTGTTTGTGTGTTCAGGTGCTGAGGATGATGGTGGGGGTGAATATTTCGGATGAGCAGCTGGGCAGCATCGCAGACCGAACTATCCAGGAGGCGGACACCAATGGAGACATGTGTATCTCCTTTAGTGAGTTCACTAAGGTAACGCATCAAAAACAACATGATCCAAAATGAAACCGCTGTCATATACTGAGAAGTGAGTGTTGTTTTAGGCCCGTGTCATCCTGAAACACAAATATTGAGCTTAGGAGGAGAATGTATGAGCTTTTGTTTCTAGTAAATGGTGATTTTATGCTGTCACGGTCAAAAAGGAAAGTAAAACACCATAACAGTCTGTATTCCTATGTTCAACATGTTTTAAATATAAACAATTGAAATATACACATCAAATCTCGTTTACACTTTTCGGAAGTAAAACCTTTAAATGTCTAAGAATGCTTCAAAGATGTTCAAAGATTCTCTTTTTGTATTTCACGGAGCGACGAAAGTAATGCATGTATTGAGTGAACGATCCCTTTAATCTGATCTCCTCCCTCCCCTCAGGTGTTGGAAAAAGTGGATGTCGAACAGAAGATGAGTATCCGCTTTCTGCATTAAAGACCGAACATGTCCTACACGCTGATTGGACAATATCCGTGTCGGTATAAATAAGACACACCCCCTGACTCTACTCCCTGTGGGCTGATTCGTCCTTCACGCTGGTCTCTCAGCCAATGTTAATCGCGGTGTTAAACGTGATCACTGTTATTTCTCAGATCAGCACTCGCTCTTTATCTTGCGTTGCTTTGGCACTGAAGGGAGTGTCCAGGTGCCTTCATGTCACAGAAATGTCTTTTCTCTCGTATGTTAAAATTGTATTTATTTCAGATTTAAGTTGATAGATGTCGTTGATGTTGGCTGATGTAATGTACCAATGATGTCATGTTTTGCTCACTAAAATGCCAAATTTGATGCTTCTGTATGAAATGCGTTCTTGAGAATTCCCATAAGAAACGGCTCTGCTTTGATGTTGATGGAAGTCAAGCATATCTCGCACACCGTTGTTGCTTTTTAGCAGGGTGGTGTGAAAGTCAGCACATGAAATGGCTAAACAACTTTTAAGCTCAAGAAACGAAGACCAATCGTGTTGTTGTATGTCTTTAAATAGATGAAAATCCAATCAGTTTTTTAGGACAAAGAGTGATTGTGTGTGCACATTTCCTTTTGAACGTTGAGCCCCTAATTCGCTGCAAAAATCAATTCTAAAATTACATCTTTAATGGTGAACTGTGTCATTTCTGAGTCGCCCACATTCATGGTTAGGTGGTTTGTAATTAAATTTGGGTACATGGCGTGACAGACATGAATAATACCTTAATTGGAGAAGAGGTGTATATTGTTTTTGGGGGGGGGGGGTTGGTTTTTTGCTATTTATAATCCCATAGATTTGCATTTACAAAGAGAGAACTGACTCATATTTAGGGACCCAAACATTTGTTTTACTTGCTACTATGAACAAACTACATAGCAGGGGCATATTTTGCTTAGACCACGACGACCATTTACATTTCTGTCATTCTTTTAGATGCCTCTGGCACAGAAATAACACATATTTATAGCTCCATTATAGTCCTGTTGATTTCATGAAACCAAACAAAGGTTAGGTGTTGTGCGTAATATCCTCTGTATGATTTGATTGAATTGTCATGCGTCATTGTTCCATGAGAAGCATCCTCGGAGCCAAAACTATTCCACATTTTTGTGCTGTCAGGCTCACAGCCTGGGATGATCTGAACTGGGCTGGAATCAAGTTTGAGCAAAATCAAAATTGTGTGCGTCTGTGTCCTCTGTGAATGTAAGCACTGTTGATTATCTGATCATATGATAATAATGAAATCTATGTATCATTTACAGGTACTCGAAATAAAGTGCAGCATTTCTTGCAGATTCTTGTTTAATGTTTGAAATACTGAATTCTAGTGCGACAGCTTCATGGACCTGCTGAAAAAATACAAATGATTAATAAGCTAATCGAACACTTGCTATGTGAAGTCTGTGATGTGTCACGTATGATTGTCATTCAAATAAAGTGCCATGAAATTATCTTTGTGTGTGTGTGTAAATGTTTCAGACCCAAAGCGCTCACGTGGGTTTAATGCTGAACAAAACTCTGGTGCTCTAACTTCATCACAATCCAGCTGTTTAGTCTGTTCCCTTTAAGCAAGCCGACTAAATGGAAGCTGTAAGGATAGCACTGTGTACCATTATATTTGTATATTTGAAATAATTTTGACGGGGTTTTGATGATGAAGTACAAAATATGAAGATTCATTGCTAAGGAGTTACTGTTATTTAGGCTACTGTAAAAAACAACGTTGCTGTTATCTTTTGTTTCTATGTATTGGGTTGCATTCCAAAGCAAGGTTTGGAAAAGTTGTGCCAAAACAAGTTGTGTTCAGCAGTGGCTAGGACAAGAAACTAATTCAGCTTCAGTCACTGGACACCATTCAAAAGTTGTATGAATGTATTGTGAGAACATTTAAAGGCACTGATATATTTCAAGATATGTCAGGCCAAGCTATTTTCATTTAAGAGAGCTCAAACATTCATTGAAATCTGGGACTAGCCTCAAGCCTTAATTGTGAAACTGGGCACTAGTGACCTAGTAATTTGCTTTCATTGCCCATTCATCATTGTACTCTCCCAGACATGTTGCAAACTGCCCCATTCCTGTGTCTTTGTCTGTACCCTGCTCACAGTCACACTCCTGTCCTGCGTGAGTTTCATCAATATGCCTCCAAACATTATTCTTTTGTCTTCATTCTACACACATTTACACATTCTTCCCCTGAATGCCACATCATGCCCCATCACCATTCTATTTTAACATCTACCCCCTCTTGGCGCTTCTTGTCTCCGGCACCTTTAAAACCCCACGCATAGAACAACTTCTTTTGCTTGTTTTATGTGCATATTTCTTGTAGAAAAAGGTCAGAAAATATATTACTGAGTAGGAATGCCTCTTTAGCATTTGCTAAAAACAGTCTTCTCTTTGAATCTTTTATTTTGCCTTTCTCTGAAAAAAAATGTGTTCAGCTGTGGTCATGCATTCGCACACTCACATTCTGTCATTGATCTGGAAGTATAATATATAAGGACACTGTACAGACCACAATCTGTCTGCATGAATGAATAAGAAATGACAAAACTACTTGCTCTTAATTCAGAATGAACTCTTTTCATGTAAAGATTTCTAATGATTTAATATTATGAAACTTGTATGTAATGTTCATATCGTTGTGTTACATTTAAGATATTTCCTTACCATCAACCATCAATATATAAAATGTTACATTTGCCACATTTGTTTCAGGTATATAGCTATAAATGACCAAATGAACTCTTAGGGGCGGTTTCCATTAGATTAGGTCAGGACTAGGCCTTAGTTAATTAAGAAATTTAAGATGTTTTTACAAACATGACTTACGAGAAACAGTACTTTTTTATTATTTTTATTGAACTTCACTATAGAGATACAAAGATGATATGTTCACATACAATGTATAAATTAGCTTAACATTTTCATATGCACAGAGTGTAAACAGTATGCTCAATATCATCAGCATGGAACATGGAAATGGCTTGAACGAAATTAAAGCAAAAAAGTAAGAAAAAAGAAAAGAGAGAAAAAGAAAACAAACAAGAGGGTAAGAATTTAAATTATACATCAGTTGCAGTACATAAATTAAAGTGCTTGCAAACTGAAATTATAATTTATATATAATAAATAATTGAAATAGAATCCAATCCAGATACATCTAAACATCTTTTAGGAAGACCAAAAACATTGGTTTGTTATTGGAAAATTGGCAAAGAAACATTTACAGAGAAAATAAATTAAATCAAACCAAACAAATATTGTTCTTAAAGGGATACGTCAACCAAAAATGAAAATTCTGTCATCATTTACTCACCTTCGGGTTGTTCCAAATGTGTATACATTTCTTTGTACTGATGAACACAGAGAAAGATATTTGGAAGAATGATTATAACCAAACAGATCACCCATTGACTAGTAGGAAAAATTACTAGATCATTTTTTTGTTCTGTTGAACACAAAAGAAGACATTTTGAAGAATGTAGGACAGCAAACAGTTCTGGGGCACTTTTGAGTACCATTGTTTTTTTTCCTACTATGATAGTCAATGGGTGTTGAGATCTGTTTGGTTATAAGCATTCTTCCAAATATCTTTCTCTGTGTTCATCAGAACAAAGAAATGTATACACATTTTAAACAACTCGAAGGTGAGTAAATGATGACAGAATTATATTTAATTTTTGGGTGAAGTATCCCTTTAATAGAGTCAGAATTGTAATATCTCAAAACAATAAGGTATTGATAAACCATTCTCAATATTCTCATTAATAAATGCACTAATATATTTCCAAAATTGTTCTGTATTATGACAGTACCCAAAATAAATGAAAGAGCATCTTTCAATATCACGTTTATATTTCACCATGAAGTGATTGACGGGGTACATTTTAATAATTATTTTGAATGACACTTCCTTTACTTTATTAGCGAGAAAATATTTCTGTTGTAAAGACCAAATCTTTTTCCAGTTTAAATTTTAATAAACTTTTCCAGTAGCCCAATAAACTATATGAGGAGCAGAAACAACATTTTGAAGAAAAGGGATCTGCCAGAAACATTACTTGTGTAATGTGTGTATGTATGAGTAAAGTACGTAAAATGGGCGGGGCCTTCCTGGACTATTGCCACATATAAAGAGAGCGGTCACATGGATACTGTCACTTTTCGCTGCGCTAAGAGGCTGGACCAATTATCGCGCATGGTTATAGGTTAAGATTTTAGTTTTTAATTATTTTATTCCTAGAATTATTATTTTATATTTAAATTAATTTCCACATTTATATCAAGATACCAAGCTTTGTAATTAATTTTTTTAGACTATTTATGATTTACCGGAAGCTTTCGTTTTATCCCTGCAAAAGCTACGTCACGTCCGTCTCTGCGAACATCCGCCGTGTTCTTTGTTACGAGAAAGACGCTTCAACACGCTTCTCCGCTTCCATTTTCCGACACATCCAACTGCTTGATTAAGTTCTTTGTGCTAATTTGTCATTAAATCTTTGTAAACCTGACCAACAATGGAAGACAAGAAAGCCAATGGCGACGGTAAATATCTGCCAGAGTTATTGGCGGAGAAAGACAGCCTGGACTCCTCGTTCACCCACGCCATGAAACTGCTTGGCGCAGGTTAGTTATTCTTCATCAGTGATGAACAGTAAACTCAATATGACCGATCAGTACTGTTTCTGACCATTATTATCTTCATTGTTTTTGAGCAACTGATTGCAAATCAGAAGTTTTATAAAGGAAACATATAACGTTACGTGCGTTTTCTGAAATGCGTGTTGCAGGCCTAGTGTCGTATTAGGTCCTTTGTTTTAAATACGCCCTATATTGTTCTGTTTTACGTTGTGCATTGCTTTGATCGTTGAATTGCGTCATTCTGCGTCATTTTATGTTATAAAGAATGTAGCAAAACATGCTTTTTGTAAATGTAATTTGTTAGGTCAGTCCACTCCAGGCCTGTGCATGGGACGAGTTCTCCGTTACATCATACATTTTATTGGTTACGATAAAGAAATCATTCAAATAATAATTTCACCCCTTTTGTGTGCACATTTTGATGGTTTAAAAAAAGCATGTACTCGTGTAGCCCAATATTTTTTTGATGCAGCCAGAGACGGGACATGTGGCCTTGCTATTAGACAAAGATGTTGTGAGGGGGTGTGTCTAACGTTACCTCTTAAAAAACAAAGTTCGTTGTAAAATGAATTTTAATCTAGCTAATTATTATTAATCATCCTGTTGCTGATGTTACAAGTTAAATTTCGCGTTTTTCAATAATTGTGTCCCTCTAAAATAATCGAAGTTGTACATTTTGTCTGTATTACGGAAGAAATTAAGACAAACGCACAAAATAAATTTTCTTTCTCAAATCTCCTTAACCACAATCAAGAAAGATTAAATACACTAGACGCCGAAGCCGTTGAATGTGAGGGTTACGACACTCGATCTCGCCGCCGTGTGGTCACGTGGTTTATGGAGCCCTTAATAGTTCCTAACAAATCGGTGCCGTCAACCTGCTTAAACGGATTTTAGCGGGACAGATAATAGCAACTATATTTGCATAAATTTTTGCTAAATATATTAGCACATTGTGCAAACTGAATACTACGTTGACTACATTTGTAGCAGCATTTTGTCTGGCGAGTAATATGAATATAAGGTATGGCCGCCAACTCGTTCAAATGTATAAACTATGCCGTTATTTCACCAACTGTACAGAAAATGCGTTTGGGAGATATTGAAATGAATGGGCTTAAGTGCAGTATTTCGAACTAACGGTCGCGCCATGACACGAGTTACTTCCGCATTCCATTCTTCCAACAGACGTCTATGTGAGTGTCGTCACTCTGTTTTTCATACCTGTACTCCACGCAAGTTGTAAAGTATTGAAATCAGTTGAGAATTTGTGTTTTATCCAGAAAAAACACAGCACCACCATTCACTTGCATGTGTTTGTATTCGAAGCTTGCCACCCCTAATATGGCGCGCCGTTGACGTAAGATCCAGCAGCCAATGAGCGGTCTAGTTATGTCTTATGTCTGTGTGTTTCTGTACAGAGTGTTGTGAACCGTTGCGCATGCGCAGAACTAAAGCGACCTGAAATTTGGGACATTGTAGGGCAATTTCAGCTTTAGAATCAACATGTATGGTGCCGTTATAGTCAGAAGAATAAACATCTGGTTAATTTTTATTATTATGTACAGATCCCTTATTGAAAGTTTTAGCACCGATGTTGGACATTGTGTGATTGATGTTCATTGTTGTTGCTCTATTTTGAATATTACAGAGATCGAGAGGGTTCAAAAAGGCGAACCCAAGAAAGAGGCAGGAGAGACGTATCTAGATCTGTTCACTGCCAAGAATGTCCGTGTGAAGGAGCGAGTGCTCATTCCTGTCAAGCAGTACCCGCGGGTAAGTGTCACCTGAGCGGATACACAATGTATGGCCCCTTACACAGAAGTCTTAAAAAATTGTGTTTTTTTGCCACTGATGAACATTGATATCTTTGGGGCTATTTTGTTTAATACTGTGATGATATGGTTTATTGAATTGTTGCCTGTGCAAAACGAATACTTGCATACTAAAATCATAAATGCCTGTGTATATTATGGACTGACGCCAATAAACTTGGTTTGGTAAAAAAGGAGCCTCGCAGTCTCATATTATCTTTAGCTGTTTTCTGTCTGCGCACTTATTTTGTATTTTTCCTCAGTTTAATTTTGTAGGCAAGATTCTGGGGCCGCAGGGAAGCACAATTAAACGTCTGCAAGAGGACACGGGGGCCAAGATTTCAGTGCTGGGGAAAGGATCCATGAGAGATAAGAACAAGGTAAACAACTAAGTGTATATATAACTAAACATGAATGCCAGTAACGGCAATCAAATTACTGTTAAGTTGTACAGTTACTAAGATCAGATATTTTTGTAGGAAGAGGAGCTGAGGAAGGGCGGAGATCCAAAATATGCCCATTTGTCCATGGAGCTGCACGTTTACGTTGAGGTTTTTGCCCCCATTCCGGATTGTTATCTGCGCATGGCACACGCTATGGATGAGGTCAAGAAATTCCTAATGCCTGTAAGTGTGAACACGGGTTAACTTGGGTTTTTTATTAGCAGTGCAGATCATCCCAAGCGTTAGTGCTTGCTCTTTTGAAATCATTTGTTGAGCACCGAATTTCATCCTTTTTGTGCCGTTTCAGGTGGATAACATTGATGAGATGCACCAGGATCCTTACATGGATCCAGGGTATCTGAATGGATCTCAGGATGTTCCTGGTCATGCCAGAGGAGCCCCTCCAGGCAGGGGGCGTGGTGGACCACCACACCCTAGGTGAGAAAACGTTTATATTATAGTTGCTTATACAATTTTGGTTGAAAGTAGTGTTGGGCGATATTCTCTATAGTCAGATCGTTCTATCGGAAACAACCCTAGTTGAAAGGCAGTATAGTTTTACTTTATCATGAGTCTTGAATACTTCAAAACCTGATCAAGGATGCAACGTTAACCTATTTGTTTTGTTCTGCAGGGGACGCGGTATGCCCCCTCGTGGCGGAGGACCCCCTGGCGGAGCTCCACGAGGAGGTCCAGGACGAGGAGCTGCAGCGAGGGGGGGCTCTGCACAACGTGGTGGTCATCCGTCCGCCGGACCAACCAGGGGAGGAGCATCCACCCGGTCGAGACCGCCAGCATCTGCTCAGAGAATGACACCTGCACCTGCTCTGTCCCACCAACAGCAGCATCATCAACACCCACCGAAACCCGAAGGCTACGCCGAATACGTGAGTCCTTCACACCAACAAATCTGAACCTCTGCTTTTATTTATTGTGTGTGGTTTTATAAAACTTGCTTTGACTCTTAAAATCTTTTTGATTGAAAGCTAGATTTATTGTTTGATGTTTTGAAGTGATGTGTTGTTGAAATAGGTTACCCTGAACATCCTGTATTTCTTTTGCATGGCTAGTCTTGGTAGCTTATGAAGCTGAACATGTTCTGTTTCTCAGGCCTATGACGAACCGTACCCAGAGGCATCTTATGAGGGATATGAAAGCTACTACAGCCAGCCTGCTTCTCAACCGTAAGTGTTTGTGGCGTCCGCCTCCATTTGTCCTGTTGACGAAAGTTCATCTGCACTGCTAAAACAAATGCTTGACACTTTAGGAATGTTTATAAGGTATTGTTACAAAGTGACAGATGTTTGCCAAGACTGTGTGGTATTCATTATTTTCGTGATTTCTGTACTGCCAATTGTAATGTTGATCCTGACAAGAATGACTTTTCCCTTGTTAACAGAGACACAGAATATTATGATTACGGTCACGGAGAGGCACCAGAGACTTACGAGTCTTACGGTAAGACGTCCTTCAGTTTCGCTTTTAATTTTGTAATGCTTTCCACAATGTGCACATGTGAGTTTTAGCGTCAGTATCCTCCCACGAATGCAACGGGGGTAAGGCACAAAGAAATCCAGTGTTTCAGAAAAAAACTCTGCTAGGAAGGTCAGTTCTTCGGCAGAACTTAAGCACTCCTTTTTTTGTAGTTTTTATTGGAAACATGTGTTAACATGTAAGCAGAATTGAATGGCATTGCAGTAAACAGGAAAGCTATTTCCAACATTAGCTAATGATGTTGTTTTTCTGAGTAAAACCCGTTTGGGTCTAATAAACATTAGGTGTGGTCGTTTTTATATGCCATGCCACTGCTCTCAAGGTTCTTTGATGTACGGTTAATTTAAGATGGGAATATTTCAGAGAAAATAGACTGGAAGTGTTAATGTTTATTGTAAATATTTGAATTAGACATCAAACCTCTGCACATTGGTTTTCTCAAGTCTTCAATTTGTAAAGAGATGTTTACGAGTATGTTTGTGTTTACAGCTGAAGATGATTGGGAAAACAGTGCTTGGAGTGGCAGTGGTGGAAAGGCAGCAGCATCCCGCCAGACTAAATCTTACCGGGAACACCCATACGGCAGATACTGAATGCTGCTCGGCACTGTGGTTGCCTGGGCAACCCCTTCCTCTTCTAACCCCCTGTAACCATCAAAAAAGTAATTCTAGTTGTTTTTGTCTGTATACCGTTTTAGTTCATATGCGTTTGGTTACTCTTATATAGAATGCTAAACAATAATTTTTAGGTTTGTGCCGTGCTTAAATTCTCTTTACCTTTGTTTTTCTCATTGTTTTTTTAAAAAATGTTTGCTCGCTGAAAAATGGATGATCGAAGGCTAGATAATTAGCAGATTACCACATGTAAAAAATGATTTGCTTTAAAAAATAAAAAACTGCCTGGCAATGTTAGCTTGCTTAGATTTGTTTCGAACACAATTTTTGTTACGGCAAAACAAAAAAACACTTAGAACCGGATGCATAAAAATACTAGTTCCTGTACAAACCAACCTGATTACCAATTTAATGAAAAATCTCATGGTTTAAAGCTAACATTTTCTTTATAAATAGTCCAAAAGTCATTTTCCAAAACCTTTTAAAATGTCAATTATTTTCCATATGCAATAGTTAGTTGTCTTTACAGGAGCAAAACCAGTTGAGCTTTGTCGTTTTACGTTAAGTCAAGTAAAAGTACAGGCCACTCAAAGCATTGTGCATACTCTATCCGAATATTAGAAAGTTTTTGTTTTGTTTATAACTTGGCTGTTAAAATATTAGCATATTTGTGTGCATTGCCTAACTAGGGACCTAAACATGTCAAAAAATGTTTCCCTATCAATGTCAATAAAGCATAGTTTTCTTTTACAGCCTTTAAAACGTTGTATTTGACTTTTGTTATTATCAAAACTGAAAACTGCATGAAAATTCTGCAAAAAAAGTTTTACTGCCCTCATGCATAACTGTTCATCATGCAAAATATATTGTGTATAAACCGTTGCTAAATACTATGCAATTACCATGAGGTTATTTGTAATCTTTTAGAAGTCACACAATGATGTCTTGTACAAGAACAATTGACAACAAAATCGAGAAAGTTTATTTGTTACGTTTGTCTCCAAATATGCAAAATTTCTCTGCAATATATGATCTGCAAAGAACTTAAAGGGGTCATATCATAGTTTATTTTTATTAACCCTTGAGATACGAGGAAAAAAATGCTGTCGCATTATAAACGTCCTTTACTTTCAACAAAGCGGCAAAAATAGCTTGCGTGTTTGGTGACATCTGGCAGGTAAATGTGTTTGAACAGACGTGTTGTTCATGCCGGTTTGACCCTGACAGTTTGTCTGCACTGTTTTGTGATGCAGGCATTGAAAACTTAAAGGTAGAACTCCAAATCCTAAAGTAAATGCAAAGAGAATGTTTACATAATTCTTGCAAGAATGTGAAAGGTCCTGTATAACAAAATTAGTAATGGCTGACATTTGAACTGATATGACCTCTTTAAAATAAGTTAATCTATTGAAAGTTAACAACGATTTATACACAATACAAGAAAACCCTGTAAATGCAATGTGTTTATACCTGTTCCAAAAGCGGCTACATCGTATCAGTCACTAAAGGCCTCTGATGTTACAGAGATTGATCTCTCCTCTTGTCTGTCATCTATTGTGAAGGATCTTGAGGTAAGACCTGCCGAGTCCCCTCTAAAAGCACAGATAGGTTTTTTTAAAGGTAAAGTATACATGCAAATGACAGGTGTATGGTCCTGATCTGTCCCTGGGCGTGTGAAATAAAACAGCGCGAGCAAAAGAAAACCGCATTAGATATTGTGCTCAACCCACAGAGACGTGCTTTTGAGTTCAAGACAAATGTTACTCGACTCTCGCTGGCTTAATAAAAAACAAAACCAGGGAAGAAGGCGTAAAGTGTAACGCAAGCTTCAGAAAGGTAATATCAACCCTAAATTTCCTCTCTTAGCACTATGTTCACACATTTGTATACAAATTAAAATGTTGTTGTTTCCAAGGTTAAAACTCACCAATATTACTAAATATGGTTAATGGATATAAAACGTTAACTTATTAGTCGGTTTGTAATCAAACTTTAGCTTTTTGGTCAAAATCTTACTGTACTTAAAAAGTTTTTACTAAATTCTGTTTTAGCTTTACAAAAAGACAAAAAGTATCCTCAAATCTAACAAGCTCATAATATGTGTAGTATAGGATTTGTTGAAATGAAACGTGTTGAGATTGTAAGCTCGGTGTATTAACTTTTAGTCTTTCTTGTGTTGCTCAGTGACTGACACGGAGAGCTTGTCTCCAGATTGACCTTTACCAGATGCTGCCACAGGTGGAGTATTTTTATCTTTTTTTCTCAAAATTAAAGAACTCTATACACACACATTCATGGGAATGATAGGGTTTTTTTTACATGCATTGGTATTTTAGTTAAATGCCTGTGGTTCTTATGGATTTAGTATTGAAATCTGGAATCACTCATGTACATCTGAACTGAAGTCTAAAGTTAACTGTATAGGTTATAATTTGTTGGTCTCTGTTATTTTGACTTTGGGATATTCACGTGGCACAGTGCTTTAGGATGTAGGCTGTCTCAGTTTTTCCTCATGTAGGGTCAGACTGACTTGATGAAATAAGATTTCTCTGTGTTGGTCATACCATTTGTTGGAGGACTTATTCATACAATTGCTTTTTTTACAGTCAGACATTTATATTGATATTTCCTACTAACGAAGTAAAGCACAAGTAAAACCTTTTGCACGAGAAAATTGACGTATTGAAGTTTAAATGTTGCTGTAAATTGTCTTTTTTATCCTTGTCATAACTAAATGCAAACTGCAGAAAAAATAGGAGAGGTTTTTAAGTTCAAGCCTTCTAAAATGACCTGTTTACTTGCATTTCAGTTTTTAACTATACAAACTATTCCATGTAATGTTGTCATGATTGTAAATGCTTAGTATTAATAGATGTTCTCTGTTGCAGGCTTTTGTTGCCGTTCACTTTGTACTGAAGTGGGCAGTGGCACGTCTTCCTTTTATGACTGAGCGATGGGTGTAATAAATGAGACAAGTGTTTTTATCAGTGATGGATTTAATGAACAAGTCTGTTTTTATGAATCTTTTAATTTTGCTACTGTTTTTATGTAAATGTGGTGAGACCTTAATAAATGATTTCATGCTCCTTTACTGGCATTGTTTTATTAACTTTCCCATGAACAGTATAACTGTAGTCACGTTATACATTTAGTAAGTGAGAGAAAAGTCTGTAGGTGCATCTCTAAAATGTGTTGATATAAGATCTATGTCATTTGCTCATCTCGGTGTCATCAAATTGCAATAAAAATGTGCTGTAGAAACTATTGCTGTTGATTAGTACATTAGCTAGCGTAATATTCACTTAAAGTTCAGTCACAAAATTTGGACTGACAAGTGTTCTCCTGTAATTAACCTAACAAGCTAAAGATCATTTGTGCTCAAGCCAGAATGTTTCTAGAAGAGACCAGTTGCTAGTTGATATTCAGGTGAGTCAAGTGTTCGCGTGCGGTATGAATGGAGGGTATGCATTGACGTCACTTTCCCACGTGAACACGCCGGGACGCTCCCTTGAGTGATAAAACTATGGCAAAATGGCTACGGGAGGAACAAAAGACCGGGGCTGCGTCCGAAATCGCCTACTTCCATACTATATAGTAGGCGAAAATGAGTATGAGTCATGAATAGTATGTCCGAAACCTCAGTATGCAAAATACAGTAGGTGAGAAATACCCGGATGGTCTACTACTACCGCCGAGATTTGTGAGTGTGGATTGGATGGACACTTATCTATCCCATGATGCCACGGGAGCAGAGCAACGGTCAAATTTCAAAAGTAAATCAAATAAATATAGCGGAAAATTTGAAGGCGGACGTCCGTTTTTAATGTAAGTGCCAATTAATTAATTTCTCGTGACAAAATTATGTTTTTATCAACTCTGACGTGTAGGTTGTTGTTAATACGTCATAGGTCAAAGAGCATACGGGTCACATGACCATAAAACATGGCGGACGCAGTATGTCCGAAATTTATTCATACTACTCACACTCATGCTATACAGAACGTACTGTTTTGACGGCCGATAGGTAGGCACTTATTCAAATTCACTACGTACTGTCACAGTATACGATTTCGGACGCAGCCCGGGACTAAAACACGCAATTATTTACTGAAACTACAAGCAGCTGGACTCGACGGTGATCCTTACGACTACCTTGACTTAGGTATTGACTTATGACTGATATTGTAACCATTCATTTTGCCAGTGTTTTACCACTCAAGCAGGCGCGTTCCGGCGTGCTCACGTGGGAAATTGACGACACGTGCATACCCAGCAAACACAGAACGTTCCCCTAACGTTAGTTTTTGGTTCCCTTTTGGTTATTTTTTCGGTAACCAAAAAATAACGTTCTAAGAACGTTCTTTTCAGGGGGGTTTTGCAGCCCGAAAATAACGTTCTCTGATGGTTATTTTTTGCAACCAGAAAACAAAGTTCCCTGATGGTTCTTTTTTGGTTCTTTTTTTGCAACCAGAAAATAACGTTCCCTGATCGTTCTCTTTTGGCTATTTTTAATGGTAAAAATATTCAAAACTGGTAAACGTCAGTGACATATGCAATACAGAAATTATAAGATCACATTAACACATGTTATACTGACCAAATGAAATGAATAAATGTGCCCTTTAATGGCTGAAAATAATAAACTAGTTAAGCTAAATGAAAATACAATCATATATATCCATGTGTATTTCTTTAGTGTGGTTATCTGTTACTGTATGTGTGTGCGCTCGAGCACGTGCATTCTCCGCTCTGCCGCGCACTCCCGTCATTTAAAAATTAAGGGTCATTTCTTTTAACACATTAGTTTAGCGGTTTATTTATTTTAAATTTTTATCAAAAAACGTACAGATTTGAGAGTAAACTTATATTTTCGTGATTTTCGATTGATTTGACACATCTAAATCAACAGACCATGATGATGTAAGGATTGAACTCAGGGCTTTTGATTATCTAAAGACTGAGCCGCGCTATACTTCTGTGGTGAGACAAGAATATTGTTAGCTTAATTAAATGTTTACTCTTCTGTCAATAAAAATCTGCTTTAAATATTGTGTTGAAGTCATTGGTTATTTTATTTCAATATCTATAATGTCTGATGTTGAGGTAGGCCTATACACATAGTGTTTTTTTTTATTAGAAATGATATACTGTGCTGTTAAAAATCGAAAATTAGGCTACTTCAGTAATGAAAAAGGAATTATTAGGCTAAAAGAATTATCTAATGCATTGATTTCATCTTCCATATTGTGTGGGATGATGTATTTTACTTATTTTAATTAGATTAGACAAGCGATGGATAAAACACAGCATGGATGTATTCATTACTGAATGAGGCCAAACGGACCGATAAAAATATTTAGGCTAACGTTCTTGGAACGTTCCCCTAACGTTAGTTTCTGGTTCCCAGAAAGTTTTTTTTAAGGTTTGTTTTTGGTTATCTTACCAAGATGGTTTCATGGTTTCTATAACGTCAGGGTAACGTTCCCCTAACGTTAGTTTTTGGTTCCCAGAACGTTATGGGAACTAGAAACTAACGTTCTATTAACATAAAGAAAACTTTCCTGGAGAACCAAAAACGAACCTTAGTAAATAACGTTCTGGGAACCAAAAACTAACGTTAGGGGAACGTTCTGGTAACCAAAAATTGTTAGCTCTGGCTGTGTCTCATTTTGTAAGGCTGTGTCCTCCAGGTCTCATTTGAAGCCTGCTACGTCATCAAGGCTGTCTCGTTTCATAAAATCAGGTAGGACTCTCCAGACACATGAGCCGGTGCTCTGCCAATTTATGCTACCCATAAATTTGTGCTACCCTCGTGTTGTGATTGGGTTGGGGGAGGGGTTATTTAGTGTAAGGGTTGGGTTGGGGGAGGGGTTAGTCCTGTTTTGTATGAAGGTAGCAAAATTTGATAGGGATGCATAAATTGGAAGAACACCGTATCCTTCGTTGCTAGAGATAACCCACAATTCTTTGCGTCGGCCAACGTCTGTTATTTGAATAAACGGCAACAGCTGCACATTCAATCAAATATGTGGTGTTTAAATGTTAACAGTTTACAATTTGTGTCACGTTTTTTTAATCTTAGCAGGCATATGTAGTAAATAGGTTTACAAGTGTTTAGTGATTTTTAAACGTTTTGAAAGAGTAAGGCAAAAATTGTATATTCGTTTAACTCTTTTGGAATTGTTTAGGGTAGAAAGTAACCAACTTCTTATACCTCTTAAATCATGTAGAAATCATTTTAATTCATTTGACAGGTGTGCGAGTGCAACGTGTTGTCATAGAATACATCCTTTTCTGCCAATATGTCCTACGAAGGATGTCTCGTTTAATTCTAAATTGAGAATCTTCCGTATACCGCATCCTAGAGGATGATGCCTCTGGAGGCCTTACGAAACGAGACACAGCTTCTATACTCTCATCTGTTCACCATGTGCGCCGACAAAAATACGCGCTGCACGCGAGGGGTGCTAAACTCCGCGCAATTACAGAAATAGTCCAGTACGGAGCCCGTCTGGTCACCAACCAACTTTATGCCAGTGAAACGAGTCAATGAACGCATGCTTTATATGCGCCACGCGCTCGTGTGTAAACACATTAGGACAATTTATATATAAAACAGTATACAACATTCGTTAATGGTCCTGTAGGAAGGAGCTTGTTCTGTTGACAGACAGAGGCTTCAATTCCGCGAGTAGGCTACAGTTTGCAAAACTGTGCGAACGGATTGCGAAAGCGTGGGCACAGATTATGAATTCGTGGGTACAGATTTCAAAAACTGAGGGGAAGGTTTACAAAACCGAGAGCTCGTGGGTACAGTTTATTAATCCGAGAGCACGGTTTTGTAAACTGTGGGTACAGTTTATTAATCCGAGAGCACGGATTTTTAAACTGAGGGAACGAATTACAAAACTGTGGCCACGGATTTGCGGGTCTTGTTTTCTTTTCTCCGAGGGGTGACCAGACGGGCTCCGTACAGATGGGCTCCGTAGTACGGAAAGTCATGATTATCCGATTAATTTAAACATTGTTGATCCCACAAAGTTGGCTAACAACCAACTTAGGCTCGCGCATACTCCTCTAAACATTGGCAACGAACTGAGGCGGGACCACCTCGCTACCTCCCACCATCGAGCTTCGGTTAAGTGGTGACTGGCTGCTTTTAAAACATTTCGGAAATACTTCTGGTGTTGCCGAGGCTGATTCTCTGACATTTTTAAACAGAGAATCCGTCTGTTCTTACGTTAAAGGAAAGGTTTATTAGTTTTAAAGGTTACTGCGCATTGGCATCGGCTGCGTGGTTGCAAGTGCGCACCTTCGAGTTTGATGTCCGTTTGTAGTTTGTTCACTTCACAGTTGTTACGATGTTTTTGGCGAATTATCTGTTCGTCTGGAGCACGCTGCCGTTTGCGGGTAAGACTTTCCTTGCTTTATTCTCGCATGTAAACAGCCCACGTAGTTTATTTCATTAAAAATGTAGGTAACTTTGATTTTATAATAGTAAAACTATAGTAACTAATTTTTTGGCAGATTGATAGTCTTTGTTATTTGTTATCATAGTAAAGTTAAACTATGGTTACTGTATTGAAACTATTCGTGGATTACTCTGGTTTTACTCCAAAACTGTAGTTACACTCGGGTCCACATGTCCTGGAGGATGCAAGTTGTTCCCACTTATTTAAGTGATCACATCTTTTTGAAACTTTGAGCAAAAAAGATAAATTGTACTTTATTTCTGGCCACAATTGTAAACAGTGGGAAGCAAAGCCATAACATTTGATGTAATTTGATCAATCAACTGTTAAAACGGTAATACTGCATAGCTACATTAGTTAACAGAAACTAACATTAAAACTTAAAGGGACAGTTCATCCCCCCCAAAATATTCTGTCATCATTTACTCTCCCTCGAGTTTTTTCAAATCTGTATCAAATTCTTTGTTTCGATAAATACAGAGAAAGATATTTGGAAGAATGCTTGTTACTAAAAAGTTCTCGGCCACCATTGACTAGGAAAAATTACAATGGTAGTCAAAAATTCCCCAGAACGTTTTACTTTCCTACATTTTTTCAGAACAAAGACATTTTTAACGAAGTTTTTCTTACTATGTTAGTCGGTGGTGGCCAAGAACTGTTCGCTTGCAAGCATTCTTCTAAATATCTTTCTCTGTGTTCATCACAACAAAGAAATGTGTACAGACGTGGAAAAACTCAAGAGAGTGGGTAAATGATGGGTTTGGGTGAACTGTTCCTTCAAGCATTATTTATTGATCTTAATTCATGTTTATGAATACATTTTTAAAATCAAAAGTTGTATCTTAATAAGTAATAACGAACAGCCAACCTGAAGGGGTTTATTTGCGATAACAACTGACTGGATGTAAATGGTCCCTCACTTAATGAAGAAGACTTTTGTAAAGATGTCAAGATGACTCAGACAGTGTAAACATGTCTAATTTCACGTCAGTGGCACTCGAGCAGTTGCACGCAAATGTGCTTTGGTTCAGAGACTGAGCAATACCATTTTCCTCTGGGTTGATTTCTTTACAACAGTAAAGTCAAAAGTAAAATCTGAAGTGTTTGTGTTTTCTCAGGGGTCACAGTTGTATCTGACACATGACCTTCCCGTGTTCCACCCATTCCAGCCCCATTATCTTGCTTTGGACAAATGACCATTGTCTAAACAAGGAAGAGGCTGCAACCATTCAGCTGAGCCGTGATACAGCACATTTACTACCAAAATATATATATTAATATAATATATATTCACCTGTATAGGTTTATTTGATCTAAGGTGACATGGCTGTGGTAATATGTAGAAAATACTGACGGCAGGTGGTTTAGAGAGTGTTAGATTTCACAGTCAGTGGACACAAACACAGGGTCCATTCATGTGGACCGAAGGTAGGAGACTGTTTTTTATGGTCTGGTAGCTGGCAGTTACTCACGTGGTTCTTTGGGTGAAATGAGTTTGTTTAATCACGGTGGAATTGTGGCCAAAAATACATTGTATGGATCAAAATGATCTGTGTTTCTTTTATGCCAAAAATAATTAGGATATTAAGTAAAGATCATGTTCCTTGAAGATATTTTATAAAATTCATAGCCTAAATATATAAGAATTTTATTTTTGTGAGTGGATGGCCTGCTACAGTGCCTCTCATTACCAACTTTAAAGACAATTTTCTCAATATTTAGATTTTTTGCACTCTCAGATTCCAGAGTTTTAAACAGTTGTATCTCCGCCAGATATTGTCCTATCCTAACAAACCGTGCATCAAAGGAAAGATTAATTATTCAGCTTTTAGATGATCTAAAAATCTAAATTTTGAAAAATTTACCTATAAGACTGGTTTTGTTGCGGGTCATATTTTGTTTTTCTAAATCTTTCGTGTAGTCATTCAAAACTGATAAATTGTGTTTTTTTCCTGTTTTTGTCACTTGTTGCCCTGGTCTTCATCTATAGCTGTTGTCCGGCCGAAAATGGATTTATTCCTTGTTTTCTGTATTTAAAATGGTATTCTGCATTTGAAACATCAAAATAGTGAGCAAGTCTGGCTCTGTAATATTGACTTTGGTAACGCCTCTATCCTGCCTTTGATCCTTGGAGATTTCCCCAAGTGTCTGGGCGTTATTTACATCAGTCTACGTAGATGACTTGTTTTTTAATTGCATATTACAGAAGCCCGTCTGGAGCCTTGGGCCTCAACAAGAGTTGATTTATGTGGGATGTTGCAAACTTGCAGTACACAAATCTGCACTCATTACCAAAAGTCTTTAAGTCAAAAGATATTGCTTCAGATTTCACTGGAAAATCTAGACTACAAAATCATTAGCGGTTCTAAAAATGTAGTTGTCTGGTTGCTGTCAGATTTATTTCCATGTTTTTCCCGCTAGTCTTAGAAATCCACATCTTTCTGGTAATGTGTTTCACATGATGAGCTCATGACATCTTCATTTGCTGATGCAGAAGCTGTTTACCAACAGCAGGTTTATGAGTTCAGAAAAAGCTTTTTAAGAGTAAACAGGTAACTAAACCCTTATAAATAATAATTGTTTTCGTATTTTCTTTAGATATTTTTCAGACATTACATAGACATTTCATTAAGCCAGCTGTGGTAGTGTTCATTTGAAGGATATATGGTCAGGGATATTATTACACGGCTCGTTGGAACGCTTGATTCTGATTGGCCAGTCGCAACATTTGCAGGTTCGTTATTCCCAGATAACAACCGCTCAAAACTAATGACACACAGTAACCTGGATGCAGCAACTCATTTTGACAAGTTAAATATAAATATGTCTTTTAATAACATATATGACATTAAAATTACAAATGACTAAACCAAATTACCTGTTTGTGACATTTGAACGTCGTTTCTTACCTTAAAACCGAAAGTAAACAGTTTTTCCTCGCGGAAGGTCTGCATTCTGTAAAAATGAGCTAATGAAATATTTAAAATTCACATTTCTTTTCCAGTTTTTTACACCCCTCCGAAGAACTGATTGCAAACTCAGATACAGTTAAATACCGTATTTGTTTTGGCCGTTTTATACTATTGTCTGAGGTCTACTTAAGACGTTCATGTGATTTGTACATTGGAAAACATCAAAATCAATAAGTAATGGGCTATTTTCTCCCCGGGTTTTGAGGCCGGCTGGAGAAACGCTCAGTTTTTAAGGGCGGGCCGCATAGAAGACTTGGGAGTAAACGCCCACTGCTATGATTGGATAGCAGCTTGCGTAGTTGACTTAGTTGGAGCCTTCTGTGAATTTGGTTACACACGTAACGTTAGGTAACTTGATTTTACTCAAATTTATGGACTTATTTCCCGGATGTGATGGCAAGGCTTTGCGTATAGTTTGTATAGCCTATAGTTGTATGGTGTTTAGTGATATATGACCGTACATGTCAGCAATTAAGACCCGCGAACCGGACAGAAGAGTTTTCATGATAAATAAACAAACTGTAGACTCCCGGCCAAAACAACAGTGTTGGCAGATATGGATATGACCCAGCACCAGAAATAATATCAAAACACTTCAAAACAGCCTCCATTATTCTCAAACGGTGGATAAAACCTTGAAAAATGATATATGAGCCCGCCAAATCACAGAGATGCCGATTACAATTAAAAATGACTAGAGGTCCCCAGGTAATACTATCAGGGCATATCAAGCGATCTCTAACAAAGCAATAGTGACGCATAGTACAAATATGTTTTACTCGCGTAAGATTGCTGCGCCATTCCTATCGGATCCAATATTGACGGCACAGCACTGCTTTGCATTTGCTGAAATGAATCGAACAAACGCTAAAAGTTTTCCCCACGTGAGCTGGATCGTCTTTAAAAATGAACTTCAACCACTCTTTCCTACTGTCGGAATCCGAAGGAAGGTTAAGCAGCGATTGTGTTCTTCCACAACCAGATACTGCACAATATTTTGCGATCTTTAACGGCATGATGCTTACACTCGCTCTATCTGGTTCCGTGCAGCTTGTGTTCAGTACTGTCATGCGTGAACCAGTGGGCGGGGCTTGAGAAGTAGGCGTTGATATTCTTCTGTGGAGGCGGTGTGCAACCTATAGGTGCATTCCAGGACCTGGCGTTCGCTGAGCCTCGTGTCAATAACAGTCGTTATTTCAGTAACAAGAGCGTTTTCAGGTCTGACACTTACAGGACGTTCGCTTGAATACGATTCCCTTACACAACAAAAGCTCGGGTTAAAATTGTGGTCCTAGTTCACTGCACCTTTAAACTGAATGAATTGTCAGATCTTAAAAAAGATTCAGTCACGTAAGCTGTATTCTCTGAAGAAAGTGTTTAATAAACCACTGGACCATAACAACAGGACGTTACGGGCGCCTGCCAGTGTGTTGCTTTTTAATTAGTTGAGATGTTTGCTACTCAGTCCTTTGTTGCTTGGGTTTCTGCCTCATTTTAGATGATTAAGGATCTTAGGAACAGAGTAGCATTTGTGTGTGAATTATCTGGCTGGCTGAAATACAAATCCAAGTCGGTGTTGTTTTTCATTTATAATTTCTTATACAGATGGTTTCAGCGTCAACAACATAAACAAACTTAACTTCCGGTAGTTTGAGTATAGTTTTAATTGAATTGAATACAATTAATATACAACAAAATATTCATCTAAATTAATATTAATGTAATATAAAATACAGTAGAAGGTAACTTCGGGCCAGGCACGTGCGTCCAAAGAAATCGTCTGTATGTATTAAACCGTTGTTTAATTTCTAAGAAGTGCTGGGTTGTTATTGACCCATGCTGGGTAAATATTGAACAGAACACACTGCTGGGTTAAAATGACCCAATGCTGGGTCAAAAACAACCCAGCACCTTTTAGAGTGTATGGTAAGTCAGAAAGGGGAATTTCTAAATCTCAAAATGTTCACTGTCTGTGTTTGGTAAAATAACACCTGTGCATATTTTTCTTGTTCTTGTTCAAGCATTGACACGCAAGTAAGATTATTCAATAAACTCTGCAGCGCGTCTCGGGCCTGCTGTTCTTCTTCTCCATCTCCGCATCTGCCTCGTGCTTGGGTAGAAGCATCACATGAGTGTTGAATAACAGACAAAGTCATTTTTCCAACTAGTGGATCTAACTTTGGATCTGTAGGACAAAGTCACAGCTGCGTATTCTGTTCTTATATGGCTTTCGTTCCTTCTTCAGTGAAGTCGATCATTTTTTGTCATATTCTGAATATAAATAGCAAACAGCGCTAACAAAAGCAGCAGAATTGTAAAGTGCATCTTTGGAATGTCACTGTCAAGTATTTTTGGGAAATGAGTCTTCCTGTTTCCTGACAGCCCTCTAAGATAACAGTGAATTCAAACTTCCACATAATTAAATGTTTGCTTAGTTCGGCTTGTTATGAAGAGATGATCAAATGGTGAAAACGGTCAAAAAGCCAACACATGAGCAAAGAAAGACATGAAACGTGTCAACATAAGTTGGCTCAACAGTGTCAAGAGGCTGACACGAGCAACGTGTATTCTATGACTCTATTCAGTTGATTTCGGCACAGAAACATTTCCTGCAGTTTTCTGTGTTGATAAACCGCTGTAAATGTGGGCTCTGGGCTGTACTGTGTATGTACTGGCTTTTTCCCATTTCAGGGATATTTTGGAACCAAAAATTAAATTTAAACAGACATTTACAGACAAGGCTGAGTAAAATTCCAGACAGTATCACGTGTTATTTCTTGGTCCTAAAATAAACCAGTGACCAACTCAGACTGTACCTGCTGTGTAAAACTCATTGCTACAATGCTCAATATAGAATACTACCGTTTTGTACATGGTTGACAACACCCATGTCATCTTATGAAATCAATGTGACTATTACTATTATTATTTTCTTTAGTTTTGCAATAATAGTGAATCGCAAGTTTGCTCAGCAAATAAAACATAAAGGTGATTCTAATTTCATGTACATTTGGTGTCCAAAGTCATTTTTAGTCTGGTTTGTTCAGATGGTGATTATTTATTTTTTTCGAAGAAATGGTCATGGATCACAAGATGTTTCAGGCCATAACATTATATTTATTTTTTAATTAGTGTCTTATAAGTCAAAATCATGATCCATATTTGTCAACTATGTTTTGTGGCATTCAACAGGGTGAACATATGATTTCCCATCATTTACCAGTGTGAAAACCAAATATACAGCCACGAAAAAATAAAGAGACCATCTCAGGGACAGTTTTTCTGATTTTAAAATGCACTATTTTTAGGTATGTGTTTAGGTAAAATTATCATTTTTGTTTCATTCTGTGAATTACTAACAACATTTCTTCCAAATCTCAAATAAAAATATTGTTTCTTTTTTGCATTTATTTGCAGAAAATGAAAACTGGAGAAACGGAAAATAACAGAAAAGATGTGTTGTATTTTTCAAATACTGTGAAAAAAAGAACAAGTTCATATTCACTTTTAAGCAATACAACAGTCATATTTCACCTGTATTTAGGAAAAGTGTGATGTGATGACCTTGACTTTTATCACAGTTTTCATGTGTCTTGTCATGCGGTCAGTCTTTCACATTGCTGTTGGATGACATTGTCACTCCTGAGGTTTGATTTTGTTGAAATTAAACAAACACTGGACTGGAATGACCAAAATACATCTAGAAATGGTGATTTGAAATGAAAATTAGGAATGGTCTCTTAATTTTTTGTATAATCCTGCTTTTCTTTTGGTGATAGATAGCTATGTTGTTTTATTTATTTTAAAGCTAACTAGTCACTTTCCACAGCATGCCATTATAAAAAATAACTTTTAGATGTCCATAAATCTTGAGTCAACTCTGTTACCGTACTCTACGTTACCTTTAAATTTGTGGAATTACAGTATCTACCACAACTATGTAAACTACCTTAAAGGAAAATCACTTTCTCTAACCGACAAGATCTAAAGCCTTGTAAGGCATGTGTGCTCTTTTCTAAAAATATTTTAATATAAGAAGTACTGGCGCCAAGAGTTTTTTTCTAATATGCCAAAACTGTTACCTCTGTTTCATAGGAAAAAAAGAACAGATCATTGATCCCAATGTAGATTATTTAAGATATTTGAACCACAATTTAATATCACATGCTAGCAAGTGGAGTTTCTGAGTAAAAAGCTTAAAAAGGTCAATTCTGTTACCAAGGTGGACATAACAGAATTGACAGATATGTGTGTATGAGAGAGAGAAAAGAGGGCGAGAGAGTGTTTTTGAAATGGAAAGTGTATATCCAATTATACAATCACCCATAAACACATTTTTAGGAGCATCTAATGTGCCTAAAACGTTTGGATAGTACTGTAAACAAATCCTACTCTCTTCTCATTTCCAGCGTCTTCAATTGTCAAAGTGCCATCCGGACCTGTTACGGTGGCCCGTGGGGCAACAGCTTCTCTTCCTTGTGAATTCACATCAGACCACGACCCCTCAGCACTGGTGGTAACATGGCAGCGAGTGGAGGACAACCGTGTTGTTCACAGCTATTACTACCAACAGGACCAGCTGGGCCGACAAAGCTCAGATTATAGAAACCGCACAGAGTTAAATCTCAAACAGATTGTGGAAGGAAATGCCACTCTGGCAATATCAAACTTTGGACCGGAAGATGACGGCGAGTACCTGTGCGTAGCAACCAACAGCTTGGGATCACATAGAGGAGTGGTGCGGCTGATCTATGCGGGTGTGTAATATAAGTTTGCATTTGATGTTAAGATAGTTGGTCTTATCTAAACTTGCTCACCGCACAGACAGCGATGGATGTCTCAGATAGCGATGAATAAGCTGTCAAAACATTGCTTTGTTTGACATGCCAACTGGCTACATAACCACATTGTCCTTTGACTCCGAATAGGACACGAGTCACACGACCATGCAGTTGTAGAAAAACAAGAGTGAATATTTAGACTATTTCACAAGTGATTATTTGGAACTTTTTTTGCCGTTCCATGTTACCGCCACAGAAATGACACGGTTCAAAACGAAAGTGTTGACCGTAAATTCTTTGTGGTTTCTTTAGTCTACTATTCAGAGCCGAGGTTAAGCATCCATCTCAACTCCAACGATGTGACCATCCAATACGAGACTGAAGGATTTCCAAAGCCAGAGGTGGTGTGGCAGGACTCAGGAGGCCAGAATCTCTCTGACCAGTCGGAGGTCTTGTCTGAAGATAAAAGGCTTTACTTCTTAAGAAGCAGTTATGTAACAAAGAATCCAGCATTTAACATCACCTTCACTCTGAAAAACCCTGCGGTTCATCAGGAGATGCAGAGACATGTGATTTTCAGCAAAGGTGAGCATAACCACATCGTGCCAAACCGCTGCGAGAGAAAAGAAACATTTGTGTAGTTCAGGGGAGCCCAATTCATGATCCTGGACATCTGCTGTTCTGCAAACACACATGGCGGTTATTCTTCTAGTAATCCTGAACGACTTCATAACCTGTTTGTCTGGGAGCTAAACTCTGCAGGACAGCAGATCTCCAAGAGCAGGAATGGGTAACCCCGGTGGAGTTGATGCCAGGCTGGTGCTTGTGTGTCTGTGTACGTGCGTGCGTGCGTGCCTTCCTGAGGTCATTACTCTATTTTCGATGTGCTGGATCAATGATGGCTAAAAGATTCCTTTTAGTCTACATCATGGTTTCCCTTATTTGGACATTTTTTGAAGTTGTCCTTTGAATGATCCTGGATTCTATGATTCTATTCATACAGCAGAGGTAATTTTAGTTCATGTTGTTTGTGGGATTTTTACCAGTTCTCTCTGTGAAGCTAGGAATAACTTTGAATAGAAACATGGAAAAAAACTACACTACATCAATCAAGGCACAAATGCTGAAAAAAGTGTCCAAAGGGGAATTGTCAAAGCGTGAAAAGTAAAAGCCTAATAGTTATTAAAGGGACAGTTCACCCCCAAAAAATCTGTCATCATTTACTCACTCTCAGATTGTTCCAAACCTGTATAAATTTCTAAAAAAGGAAGGAAGATATTTGGAAGAATGTCAGTAACCAGGCAGATAACGTCCTCCTTTACTGCCATAGTAGGGAAAATAAATACTATGGGGGTCAATGGAGGATGAGATCTGTTTGGTTATTCTTCCAAGTATCTTCCTTTGTGTTCGGCAGAACAAAGAAGTTTGAACAGGTTTCGAATAATCTGAGGGTGAGTAAATGATGACAGAACTTTATTTTTAAGTGAACTATCCCTTTATTTCTCAACAAGCTGGAACAAGAATGACATCTTTTAATGTTTCTCCACGCTTTAGAAGTCACATCTGGATGCTTGAAATGTAATTTGTGGGTTGATGTTAAGTTACTGGATGAAATAATAGTCCCACCCAGTCTCAAAACACAAGAACATAGACTGAAGGCGTGCAATTCTATTCACCGCTTTCTCAATTTACTGTATGAAGACCGCTTCAGAACATGCTGCAAGCATCAACTTGTTCAATTATGCATGTTAGGCCAGATCCAAAACAGTTTTCATGTGCTTTTATCATAGGTCTTGCCCAACTTAGAATTTTTCATGACTCAATTCCCAATATTTATTTTTCATTTAATTTTCCTTCTGTCTCGGAAGTGAAAGTGTTCATTGTGTGTGATATTCTTTCTTTTTATATTGCAGATGGAAGCAAAGGCATTCATATACCTGTTGTGATTCTTGGCATTTTGTGTGTCACCTTCATGTGCTCTACATGCGTTCTGTTATGGTTACATTGTCATAACAAGCAGAAACCACATGATGATATGATGGTAATGCCCAACTCAAATAATCATTGTAAATGAGCGAAGACATTCCTTCTTGATTCGTTTTTTGTTTTCTGCTGCTGGTCATTCTCAAACAACAGTGCCTTTCTGACCTCAAAAAGTAAAAAAGTGTCATTCAGTTTTCATGCCTAAAAATTTATGATTAGTATTCACCAGCAAGATTACATTGTTAGCAATAATAATGGGAACTTGAATCTTGTTCCTTATTTAATGATTTTATTTGACTTATTATTTGCATATTCACTGGGAAAAAAATAATAGTTCATTAAATTATGGACAGTGCTTCCACACAACAGAAATATGTTATCTCTATTCAAATAATGTATGATGACGTAAACTGAACCGAGTAAACTTAACCATGTCCAAATAACTTGAATCATTCAAGTTCATCCTACTTAAAGTATTTAAGTAGAGATAACATGTTTCCATTATGTGGAACCACTGTCCATAATTTAATTAGGTTAGTTTAAGGTAAGATACTTTCTGATATACATAGCTGTTGTTTTTAACACACACTAAATAAGATAAATATAGCTCTTATTACTAGGAGTTAGCCAGAAGTTTTATTAAAGCAACTAAAAATCTGGTTAGCAGGTCCTCAACCCAAGCACATGCTCTACACTTTACCACAATGGTAACCCCCCAAAAACATGAACCTACCAGAAACTCTTTTAAATACAAACATTAAAGAGTATTAAACATGAACAAATATCCCCATTTCATAATTTTGATAAAAGATGTATAAAATAACATTTTATTGCAACATTTACTCTCCATATTCAGCCCCGTGCAAAGCATGATGGGAAGTGGAAATCCTGTTCCTAGTTTCTATAACGCTACTTTAAAACAACTAAGCATCAAATATTATGTTGATCTACTTGATTGAAACATGTTAATTTAAAATGTAAACATTTCATTAAGCCAAAGCATTACTGTTTTTAGTCCGTTTAACACAATGCAATTGTGTTCCTAATACAATGGTGTTAAAACCAAATGAACTGTTTAATTAAAGTGAACAGTATCGTAAAATCATTTGTAACACCAGTGACAATAACACCAGTGACAAAATCCCACGAAAGGCTAATTTTCCAAAGCGATGGCTAAGTCACCCCAAAAGCACACTAAAATCTATGCATTATAACGATAAACATGTTTTTTTACAATAAAAATCCTTCATACTGACACAAACCAAAGCAAAACACCAATGATGCGTTTAAAGAACCACACCAAAAACCGACATTGTAAATAAAATGTCTAACTTATATTAAGGAAAGAGACACTCAATGGTAGTGTCACCAATGACACAAAATCAAAGGACAGATATATATTTTTTAATTATTTGTATTAATAATTATTTTGGTTTGCATTTTTATGCATTTATTAGGCCCTATACTTGTGTTTAATTGGTTAACTCAATTAAAAAAATTAATGAAAAGGAAATGTTTGTACACCATACAAAAGAGTTAAACATAGGGAGGGGGACATTTGTTTTTTTTCAAATACATATGAAATTCAAATTAATTCAGAAAAAAAAGTACAAAACTATAAAGACTTAAATAACAATCATCATTATAAAAAGGCGCAGAGTTGCGTATAAATGGCTAAATCGTGTGGATTTTTTAATTTGGAAGCTTTTTATATGCCTGTAAAGTGTAGGGACAGGTCTGTGACCATATTTTGAAAATGACCCAGCTCTTTTAGACACTCTGTAAGTGAGATCAAGTATGACACATTCCCTGTTGATTTGCATTTCACTTTTGTTTTCTGCTGCTCTTTTAGACACCCTGTAATTGAGATCATTCATTTTTGTTTTATTGTCTGCCGTGTTTGTGTGTATTTGTGGCATGGATGAAAAATATTGATGGAAGCCTTTCCGAAGTTAAGAAGTGTCATTTCAAGACCACAAACACTGCAGAAATGACACCCTTTCCTTTTAAAGCGTACAGTATTAATACGACTGAATGTACAAATGTTTCTTTTTGTCTGAAAAGTTTAATTTATTGAATGATTATGTGACCCAGACTGTAGCTGATCATGTTGGAAAAAGTTAATTGTTTCAATTCATCGTTGAAAGATTATTTTTCAAGTAAGGGATAATGTACAGACAGCCGAGGGTCTTGTATCGCACTGAAGGGGCTTATTTCGCGATAACAGCCGGCTGTTTGTACATTATCAATCAATCAATCAAAATTGATTTATAAAGCACAATAAAAACAACAGTAGTTGACCACTGTGCTGTACAACATTACTAAAAGGACAAGAATAAATTACAGGTTTTTTTTTGTATTATCCCGCTTATTACACGGCTACTTACCACATGAGAAAAAACTGAATTTGAAATATTTTATTAGCTCATTTTAAACCGAAAATGCAGAACTTCCGCAAGGAAAAGCAGTTTACTTTTCGCTATTCCGATGTCCCGAACAGGAAATTTGGTTTAATCATTTGTAAATATAATGTCATATGTTATTTAAAGACATATTTATATTTAATTTGTCAAAAAAACTTGTCAAAAAGATTTTCTGCATCCGGGTTACCGTGCGTTATTAGTTTCGAGAGGTTGATATCTGGGAATAACGAACCTGCAAATGTCACGACTGGCCAATCAGAATCAAGCATTCCAACGAGCCGTGTAATAACCTAAAATAAGTCTCAACTTGCCGGACAGGTTTGATTAACAGTATGAAATGAGATTAGAGACACGTACATTTTATACCTTCGACTTTATTAACCTCATTACAAACAATGTCTGCGACTGAGAATATAAAACTGCTGCTTTGTGAAACGTGTTTATACATATTTTTAAAATGAAATAAACATTTTAAGTTACCTTAAAATAATCAAAAGCACATATCTAAAATGTTAAAGGTAGAAAGGTTACCTTGTGTAGTGCAAAATATATTTTTTATGAATAAAGTCAACCTAAACATACAGTATTTCAGGTGTCCATTCTTCGTTAAAGGTAGACGACTTTAAATATCAATAATTACGAAGATCTCTGGTTTCTCCTTGTCATGAACCTGCATGGCAGAGTAGGTGATTGCCTTCACTTCTGTGCCCTGTGAAACAGAAATGAACTTGTCATGAACTTAAAGGTGAAGCGAGTTCAGTAACAGCAAAAATGGCAACATGGGCTCAACCAAAGGCATTCAATAGCGGAGGAATCATCTGTTTAAACACAAACTGTCATCATTTATACAGTTGTGTATTAGCTTTACCTTATAATAAACACTGTCTGTATATAACTTGAGTGTTTATTTGAGCATCTAAACATCCAGGGATATTTACATCAAGGAAAGTGAGGTCTTGAAACTAATAAATGTGTTATCAACTGCTTTAAAATGTCAACCGATTACAATGTAAAATCATTCTCACATGTGATTCAAATATGTTTTCTCGATATGAGTGCTCGAGTATCCTAATGTCTTTGTTTCAGCTCTAACCTTCAGAAAATTACTGCTTAAATATAACGACTGGTTTCTGACTGTGGAAAGATAATTCTCTACTGTTTGCATTTGGTTTGTCAATAAAGTTACATTAGTGAACGACATGTAAGGGATAATGCACAGGCAGCCGGTCAGTATCAGAAATAAGCCCCGACAGTGTAATCTTGTATCGCACTGAAGGGGCTTGTTTCGCAATAACAGCCGGCTGCTTGTACATTATCCCACGGCTACTTGCCACATGAGAAAAAAACTGGACATGAAATGTGATTTTGAAATATTTTATTTGCTCATTTTTACCGAATGCAGACCTTCCGAGAGGAAAACGTTTGGTTTTAAGGTAAGAAACGACGTTCAATGTCACAAAAAGGCAATTTGGTTTAATCATTTGTAAATATAATGTCATGTATGTTATTAAAAGATACATACATTTAATTAGTCAAAAAACCTTATCAAAACGATTTGCTGCATCCGAGGTTTACAAAATGACCTCTGCAATGAAATTAACCGGTTGAAACATTGTTACATTATTCGTAAAACCATGTCAACAAATGGTTTTAATGTTCCAGTGTCAATATTTATTCAAGAAATATGTGTCATCACATAACTAATCTTGGGAACATGTTGAAATTACAAGATAAGCCAAACCGCTCTAAAATAAAACATGCCCCAAGACCAAAAATATGTTTGAACATAAAACACTTGATAATGTTCATTGGCAAAAACTACTCTTATTCGAAAATTAAAAACTGTAGGATGCTATAGGATGGCGTTCTATACTCGCTGCCTTCAAACAGTGTGAAAAGTGATGGTTGAATGGAAATTTGCTGAAGAGAAACACCGAGGCCCGGTTTCACAGACAAGACTTACAGTATCTCACAGAAGTGAGTACACCTCAAACATTTTAGTAAATATTTTATTATATATTTTCATGTGACAACACTGAAGAAATGAAACTTTGATGCAATGTAAAGCAGTGAGTGTACAGCTTGTATAACAGTGTAAATTTGCTGTCCCCTCAAAATAACTCAACACACAGCCATTCATGTCTAAAAAGTGAGAACCTGTAGGGTTGGTAAAAATAACAGGAATTTATTGCTGATCAAATCAAAAATCAAATTTGTCTGGAGCTGCAAAATATATGTAACCTTTAAATTACTGTAACACAGGTTATGCATGTATGGTAGTAGTTACCCAGTTGGACCACTAGGTGGCAATATAGTGCGATTTTTATTGTACTTTGATAAGCAATTTATACATTTTTGTCCCTGGCAAGAAGTGAGAGTGTTGCAATAGGAGAGTAGCGTCGCGATCTTGCACGCGCTACTTTAGTTAGACTTCAGATTTTTTCGGTGAACTTTTGTTTTGCCGGCGTTTGATGAACAGCCACAAGAGACCGTCGACTCTCCGCATACAGACATCATGCATGAACATTATGAGAAGCGCGCTAGCCAGACAGGATTTAAACTATGCCGGCTAAAAACCTAAAAGTTTGGTTTAAAGACGAAAAACGTACCAAGCAGAATGTTTTACGCATACAGTCACGCAAACGCATCTGTCAAAGCAGAAATAAAGCCGTTGCTCTCTGTATGTTTTTGGGGATTTTTGGGATAACACACCTGCTCCCCATTCACACCTGAGACCTTGTAACACTAAAGAATCACATGACACCGAAAATGGCTAATTGGGCCCAATTTGGACATTTTCACTTATGGGTGTACTCACTTTTGTTGCCAGCGGTTTAGACATGAATGGCTGTGTGTTGCGTTATTTTGAGGGGACAGCAAATTTACACTGTTATACAAGCTGTACACTCACTACTTTATATTGTAGCAAAGTGTAATTTCTTCAGTGTTGTCACATGAAAAGATATAATAAAATATTTTGAAAAATGGGAGGGGTGTACTCACTTCTGTAAAATACTGTAGCTTAAGTTAAATTAGGACATTTAAGCCACTTTTAATAAAATGCCTTAGATAAAAAAATCCCTGATGTGGACCTTGAGACATAGCAGTGCTCATCTGTTCTCCCCTCATTTGGCTGAAATGTAAACGTTTTTCATCTCTTTTACGTTTAAACAACTACATTAATGCAAAGACTATTGATGCTGTTGAAGCAACCTCAGAAAACTGAAGATACCCCCACACCAATGAGTGACGGTTCACAACTAGGTATTTCTGCTGGCTTATTTTATTGGGAAATTTCTTAATAAAACTTGTGCAAACCATCAGAAATTTGACATATTATTGACTATACACCGAAGCAACCAGTTTCTCAACACGTGCCAGAAATGTCAACCTGAGAGCTACTGTTGCACCAGATGTTTCAACAAGAACCTAAAAGTGAAAGCATGTTGTAAATGTGAAACACATGTTTTTATAACAATGGCTGGTTACCTGAGGATGTTTACTTAGACTGAATTCCTCTCCCCATCTGCAATAAAAGAATGAGAGGAAATTTGACATGGAAAACAAGAGTCAGTATCACATTTTCCTCCCTTTACAGTGCAAATCAGTTTAAGAAAAGATCACAAAAATCATGCCAGTCCATTCTAAAGGGTGTGAAATATCTCTCTTTGATGCACATACTTTCGCACTATTTTCTGTCTGGCGTAAATGCCAATATTAACATTTCACAAGTGAACACATTAACCAGCGCAGGCACCCAGTTACCAGAAATTCCCGACTACACCCTTAAATGGGCACTAGAACAGCCAGGCTGGGCCTCTTCTATGGAAAACAAGTCAAAGTGAAAGCTTGTTCTGTTCTGATGTTTGTTTTGTTCTGATGGCCAGAGTAAGTTTATAGCCACAATATCAGAGAGTTTCATTTGAAGGAATCTAGTTATCTTATCTCAATAATACCTCGCGAATGAGGTGTAAGATCATATTTGTAGAGCTGCATCAGACCGGTCTATTGACTGAAATGAATTTATTCATTAATCAAAAGAACAGATGAAAAATAACAGTATTGTTCTATTTGCTGGCAGTGATCTGCATTGCTACTCAAATTTGAATGAGCTTTCAGTCCGGCTATGCAATGAATTTGAAGAATGAAGTATTTCTTCCCTGGATCATATTTGGCTTAAAACAATTAAAAATTTGCTTTGATGTTTTGACAAAATGTAATATGAATTTATACAGATTGTTGAAGGCAGATTATTTGAAGGCAGAATGAAGGTTAGAGTATTTTAGTGTTGGACAGGAAAACCTTTACTAAGGTTTCTGGAGCTATACAGGAAATATGCCATTGTTTATCCAACGCCTTTCCTTTTCCCTGACACTTTGTGCAAATTATTACCACATCACGTTATGATTGATTTTTTAAACGAGTTTACCACTTACCCTATAGAGCGAATTCTGTAGCGCATTCGGTCTATGTGCAAGACCTTCACTTCCTGTAGGATAGAGAATCAGCTTGATAAATCCCTGGAGTCATGCGATAGGAAATAAAAAGAATGACTCTCTGTCTGTGTGCGTGCATCACCCTTGGAATGAAGAAGATATCAGCGCTGAACTTAAAAAGCCAGTCATCCAAAAAATGAAAGAGAAGAGACTCAAGATCCTCTCCTGAGAAGAAAAACACTCTCCTGTGTTATGTATTAACTGTTTATATACTGTACGTATCTATACATCTTGATATCCTCATCAGACAGGGACTCATTTAACAAGCATTTAATGGGCTTATTCCAAGATTTAGAATTTATCATCTTGAAACTACATAAAAATATTTTGTCTGGTCTTTAAAGCTAAAAAAAATATTACTGCTTAAACTTTTTGTATCATTTTTCATTTATTCGTTATTGTCATTTGTTAAAGGGATAGTTAACCCAAAAATGAAAATTCTGTCCTCGTTAACTCACCCTCAGAATGAGATTGTATACATTTCTTTGTTCGGTTTAACACAAATAAAGATTTGGAAGAATATCAGTAACCAAACAGATCTCATCCCCCACTGACTCCCACAGTATTCATTTTCCCTACTACGGCAGTAAATGGGAGATGACAGCATTTTCATTTTTGGGTTAATCATCCCTTTAAATGATTTAAACTCCTAGAATTTGTTCAGCCAGCCTTACATCTGTACAGGGTTACCGTAGGGAAGATAAGCCCCAAACCATACAGAAGCTTTAAAGGTACAATTAATCTAAAAATAAAATACTTTTTTTTCTTATCCCTATTTTGGTCCTCACAAGTCCAGGAAATGTTGAGACAAATTATTACAGTGGTGTATTTAACTATGAAATTACAGGTCACAGAGCATGCCCACAAAGATGAAAGCAAGTGCCTTTCCCAGCTGTCAAAAAAGGTCCACGACAACATCTTTCTTATTTAATCCGAGTTTCCACCAGGCTGTTTAAATTGGACTTATTTAAATAGAATTCAGGTAAATTGTGTAAATATGGTTTAAATGCGTGTCATTTTCTCTCTCACCCTCTGACTCCACTTCCAGGGTATCAATGGGTTGCACAGTTTCTGTATCCGTCATGTAGCCAAACATGCCCATAGCACACTGCTCGAACGCTTCCTCCAGTGAATCACCCCATGAGTGAATCCTGCAGTAGTAAACAGGAAAAACACATTTAGACAATATTTTATCATTAACCACCACAGGAGACAGTACACGAGAAGTCAACACATACTTACTGGACATCTGCTGTGTGGTCGAGATCTAAATCACACAAAGCATGACATGATGTTAAGTCACACTCTATAAAACTAGACAAAACAGCAATAAAAAAGGCAATAAAATAAATGTCAAATGAAATAAACTGCAAACTGTGACAGTGGACAGTCACACATTAGAAAAGCACTATTCAGTTTGTATTTTCTTGTACTTTATTAGAGGAATACTTTCTTTCTAATAAAACTTCATAACAAATGTGTGCAAACATCTAGAAAAGTTCAACATAAAATAACCAGATTACTTTGACTATTTGCTTTAGTAATTTAGTGTTTTTAAAGAATATGATTAATAATTACAGCAGCAGTACCACTGCTTTACTATTTATTTACTACTATATTAATAATCTCATGAATTTAGCCTCGCGAGGGACTTTGGCTGGTCCTGGTCGTGCTAACGTAACCCGGAAACGTGTGTCACGTGACCTGGTGAATCGTAACGAGCAGAATATGAGAGCTCACATGACAATTCCCCAACAAACGTATATATTAAAATAAATAAATGCTGCTTTAAGTGAATCGTCAAACTCCTCCACAATCTTCTACTTATCTACATGTAGTGTCTATAACAAAACTTTTACGTAAATCGAGTTAAAGTTTCGTTCGTGTTTGTTATTGCTGGATTTACATGACACATGCGGAACAGACAGAGTTTGATTCCACTTACACTCGTATTTCTTGGTGATTGGAGGATATTTTGATTTTACTGCTTTTTGCGCCTCAGTGAGGTCCAGTTCGCGGTCATCCATTATTTCGACGTGAGCGATTCTTTAAGCTTGAACGCTATTTTCGCACCGACAACATGCTGTAGCGCACTTTTTTGATGCTAGTGTAGGTAGCAGTCTAGGGCATTTCAAAATAAAAGTCCCTTACTTACGACCATAGATATGTGCATGCTTACAGTGCCCGAACACGTAACGTTAATGCAAAATGAACGCTCACGCGCAACGTATATTTCTTAAGCAAGTTAAAATGTTTGAATTTGAGAATGTTTAAATATTAAATGTTTAGAAACTTCTGACGGACACTCGAACTGAAATCAGACTGTAACGGAAATAGTATTTCGCTTAAGCAAACTTTAAAAAACGTTACTATTTTTATTTTGGTATCATAATTTCCGGTGCACGCAGGAAATGGCAACATCAGTCTTCGCTCACGTCGAATGTTGCGCTAACCTTGAAATAAAGCTCAAGAAAGTGTAAAGAAAGTTGCTGAAATAAAAACCGTTTTGGACAAAAGTGAATATTGATGCCTTGTAAGTACTTAACTTTTCTGTTCCCTAGTTTCTAACTAACGTTAGTATCTTTAGCTCCAAAGGGCTTTAGTACACAAATAGCCGTAATAAACTCTTTAGCATAATTTTAGATTAAAATCTGTGTAAATTCCTACATTAACAATGGTAAAAGTGATAATATTTAAGTTCTCAATGTTGGAATGAACTCTTAGCATATTGCTGTGATGCGGTTTTAAAAAGCAAGAAGCCACTGAAAGCCATATGTTAAATGAAAGTTACCATGAGTAAAAAGGATTTTAGGTAACGTTACTCTGCTTTGAGTTAGGTTTAAGAACACCCCTTCTAAGGTATGTGGTAAAATGTACAGCCTCTCATTGCTTACTGTTAGTTAACGCTCTGATGGCTGTTTTTTAGCTGAAATCTGTGCATCCTGACCTTACTGATATGAAGTCTGTGACTAGAAAGAAGGAGCTAGATTATGGACCAGACAAATCATCACGTTTGACGCTTCAGGAGTCTTCTGTGGGAGTTCCAGGGTCAGAGTCAAGCGAGGAGGGGCCATGTCCTGCCAAAAAGAGTGTAGAAATCTTGCTACTGAGCCCAGTGGAGGAGGCAGTCAAGGGCTTTTGCTGTAGACTGAAATATGAAAAGAAATCTAATCACCTGTCAGATAAAACTCCTTCAAATCCTGATGCCAAACTTTTCATTTCTCAGCCTTCCAGCAGCAGCAAAACAAAAAAATTCAGGTGTAAGCTGTGCGGCATTGAGTATTGCCGCAGAGCAAACCTGGTGTCTCACATGCGAATACACACAGGTGAGAGTCCATACTGCTGTAAATTCTGTGGCAAGGCTTTCCGACGTTCAGACCACCTCAAGTTGCACGTTAAAATCCACACAGGTGAGAATCGACTGAGACCCAAGCCCTTTGTTTGCGAACAGTGTGGGATGAAATTTGGTTGCTCAAAATCACTTCAAAATCATATGTGGAAACACAGCGGAGAACGGCCGTACGCCTGCTCGGTCTGTGAGAAAAGATTTTTCAATGAAGGCATTCTTCTTAGACATGAAAATGACTGTCACTCATTAGAAAAAGCATTCGTTTGTTCTCTGTGTGGACATGGCTTTGCACGCTTGTATACACTTGAGAAACACACACGAATTCACACGGGAGAGAAACCTTTCACCTGTTCACAATGTGGAAAGGTGTTTCGTTATAAATACTCACTGTTTATGCACAATAAACTGCACTCGGGCAAAGAGTGACGTGTGATGCCATTTATGCATACAGAATAAAATGTATTGCCAAAATCTTTCTAGTCCTTTTGTATTGCTGAATCTCATTGCACAAAAGGAGGATTTGTCATGACAGAAGAAGAGATACCAGAAAGGAATGACAATGTAATTTTTGTAATTTCTTTTAAAAATATTTTTTTCTTTTTGTCAGATATTTAGGTGTAGTCAGTCAGGCAACAAAAGACAACAAGGGTGCGACGAGTGACTGTGTTAGTGGCTAAGTTTGATCTTTTCAGTTCAAAATCTGTTAAAAAAATTAAAAGGAAGAACAAAGTGACGTTTTCTAGGGATCAGCTTGAGGTCTTATAGGATTTTTATATGAATAATAAACAAGTCCGTAAATGGCAAAACAATGCAACGTTATGTCTCTTTTCCAAGGCTAAAGCTTATCATAGAACCGGTGTTGTGACTTGCTGCTACAGAGTAAAGTGAAACAGAATGAAGAATTTGCTAGCCAAATGAAGCAAAACGAGCACGTTTGAGTAAAAGCAACTTTTTGACAAATAAAACAAACATTAACATTTTATCAAGACTGCAATTTTTTTATTGATATACAGTACATAAGGGAAAAGATGTGCGTTTTAATCACAATGGGGTTTTTAACAGTACAACTCTTATCAGTTCTGGATGTGACAAATGAGTTTATGAGAGTACCAATGTAGTCTCTCGATTAAATTGAGATTAAGTCAAATTAATGGCATGGTTGACATTAAAAGCCTTTTTTCACCATTTGGGGTATGTTAAATCCACTACATCTATCACCTTCCCTACATGACTTTTCTCTAGTTCGTTTCTTTTTATTAATGCCAAGTAGTTTTGAAAAATTCCTAAATTGGCAGTTACTGTATTTTTTAATCAACCACAAACAACCTACAGTTGAAACAAAGAACCGCAAAACTTCATAAAAATATTATGTTATTATATTGTTGCAATGTTGTTTTATAAAAGCAACAAGCCACATAAAGCCACAGCGATTTAATAAAGGGGTTTACTTCGTCAGGTCATGCTTCAGGGTTTCTGCTTACCTCATTCTCTTATTTGATAATGTTTCTTAAACTGGCGGCCAGACATCCTGACCTCATCTAGATGAAGTCAGGAGGCCTGACATTTAAGGAGTCTTGTGGGAGTGGCTACGTCAAAGTGAAGAAGAAGGTGAATTTGGTTTTACTGCAAATAAAACTAAACAAAACACTGTTATTATTATAGGTAAACCATAGTTAATTCCTAGGGAACTAATCCAAAATGCTGGACCCCTTTATCTTTGGTCCTGCAAATTTCAGACTATCCGCTGCTAAAGAGATTGCATTCACATTTCTAAGCTTCTACATTTCTAGAACTGAATTTGTACACTATGAAAATGTACAAGTAACTTTAAACGTTGGTCATGTAAATGTATTTAGACTAAAACAACTTTGAGTTTAGCTTTAGCGCGCCATCTGGCTGAAGATATGAAGAACTACTTCTATGACCGTGCCCATACTGTCGTCACGTCGCTGACGCAGCTCGCGTGACCACGCCCCTTCGTTGTGTCTTTCCGTCAGAAATTCAGCCGTCGGCTCTCGTGATCACCTGGCCGAATCACACCGCAAAATGTCTGACCAAGGGCTGACGGACGAAGCGGCTACCGCGGCGTGTAAAGACGGAAACCCCATTACTAAAGTAAGACGATTCATTTGAGCGCAATAATTTGGGAAAAGGGCGAGGCCTGTCAATCGAACGCAGAGACGGTGGCGTCTCGCAAACCGATCGACGTATGACATCAAGGTACCGCGAGAGGGATTGGAATGCGATGCTTTCTAAACCGTCTCGCGGTACTTTGTTGCCCTATGCCGACAAGTCTGCACAGCGCCGCACGAAGTCGAACTCAGATATGAAGTTTATCGGTATTTCTGCTCCATAACTCACGCTACTGTAGGCGTTATGATCAATCACATTTCACTCATATAAATGCGATTTTATAGAAATCCTTTAGCTTTCCCTGCGTATCTTAGTTAATGCAATTTGTTTAGAAGTTTTTTGTTTGTATTGCCGAGTCATTTTGAGGAAAACATAACGTGAAATGTTACGTGTGTTGTAACTTAGATTGCTAGTTGTTAGAATGGCCCTTGACATTTTGTTGACCTGGGACTCATTGAGTGTCACTTGATATATCAAAAGTAGATGATACATGTGAACTTTTGCCTTTTATTTCACGGCTGGTAACATGGTAAAAATCATTTAAAAAGTGTGCAGAAGTGCTTTTTCTGTTATGACAGTCGATACTGGAGAATGTGTGACACCTACTGTGACAGTAGGAACTGTGATTGATGTTATTGGCCTATATGTTATACACACACACATCTGTAAAGGTATAGGAGAGATTTCAGTTTATTACTGTTTATAAATCTTAATACCTCTGTGTGAGATATCCTAGATCATGTACAGCCTGACAGATGTTTGAAACTGTATTGAAAGCATTAATTTACTATTTCAGGGTTTCCAAAATCATTCAGATCTGAATTGTAATACAGTCACATTTAAGTGATTTGAACATTATGCATTTGGCAATTGCTTTTATACAATGACGTGCATTCAAAGTATACCTTACTACTTTTCAGTTTCTGTGTTCCTGGGGCATTGAATGAACCCTCAACCTTTGTGGTGCCAACACAAAGCTTTACCAATTGAATAGGGGTGGAACGGTTCACAAAATCCATGGTTCGGTTCTATTACGGTTCTGTGGTCACGGTTTTCGGTTTGATTCGGTGAATTGAACTACAGGAATATATCTACTGTGTAAGGGTGCATGACTTTTGATTTTTTTAATTTGAGATCGCAACAAATTTGGTAATGCAGTCAAACTAGCATGGCTTTCACAAGTCTGGTGATCCTCGTTCAGCAACTGGCGTGTTTCAATACAAGCAAGAAAATATGAAATTTTGTACAAAGGATTTTATCACAAATTTGTTTACATGTGATACAATTCTTCTCATTTTGCATCATAACTAAGAATCATAAACTTTTCTGTTTAAGAAAAAAAAACAATCCTTAGCTTTGTATACTGTGGTAGGCTATATGAGACCAGTTTTACTGCACTTATGCTTTTGTTGTCCTTATGTTGTTCCAATTGCTTCTATTGTTTACCTCATTTGTAAGTCGCTTTGGATAAAAGTAAATGTAAGTTTAAATGATGGCACAGTTCAGCACTGTTGAAATTATTTTCTAACTAAAAGTTCCCCTTCCCTCTGCTGTAGGACTTCATGATGCAGCAGACAATGTTGCGGGTTAAGGATCCTGTGAAATCCCTGGACTTCTACACACGCATCCTCGGAATGACGTGAGTGCTTGAGTTTAATAGATAGACTTTTTTCCCTTTTTAAGTAGCTCACTTTAAGGAGCATTGCAGATACTTGAAATTCTCGACAAACATGAGAATGCGTTGTTGTAGGTTGCTGCAGAAGATTGATTTTCCTGCCATGCGATTCACCCTGTACTTCTTGGGTTATGAGGACAAGAAAGAAGTCCCGGCTGATGTGAAGGAGAGGACAGCTTGGACGTTCTCTCGTCGAGGCACTATAGAGCTCACCCAGTAAGAGAATGCATCAACTCCAAGAACACACAGCTGTACCATGCTCAGTGAAATATTTTGGTCTAGTTCGCAAATCTGTTTTTATGTGTTTCTGTTAATGTCATTTGTCTTTTCTTTCTTCATCAGTAACTGGGGCTCAGAGACAGATGACAGCCAGACTTACCACCACGGCAACTCAGATCCACGAGGCTTCGGTAAATACAGCATGAGCAGAGCCGGTGCTCTCTTTAAAAAGTCATGTCTTGACTTTGAGCTGTTATAAATGGTATAAAACATGCTTTTTAAATTAGAGGAACCATCAGTTCGACCAACCATTGTTGCAACGGATGCAAAGTAGATTTAAATAATTTTAGGAACTAAAACAAAATAAAAATCTAGTTTGCATATAATCAAGGTGTATTTGATGATACATGTCTTTCCATAAAGTGAACACAAGAAGAATTCAGGCAAATATTGAATCATTTTAATTGTTTTAATGATGAACACTGCACTAAAATGACAGTGATAATTTCAGTGAATTATCATCAGTGAGACATTTTTCAATAATTTTCATACTTGTATAAAAAAAATCAAAAACTGATATATTCAATAAAGTGTATATTTAGTATACGGCCAAGCCCTACATAGAGACATTTTTAGAATGAAAATAAACAGATTTAATGAAATGCATTTTTGTTATAGGCCACATTGGAATTGCTGTGCCAGATGTCTATGCTGCTTGCAAGCTGTTTGAAGAGCAGGGAGTGACCTTTGTAAAGAAACCTGATGATGGTAATTTCTGTTTCCATATAATCATACTTTATGTGATTGTTATTATATTTAATTACACAATGCTTCTAGACCAAAAATAATTAGCTAAAACTAACTTAGTTGTACTGGAAGTACAAATTTGTGTATGTTTACTGTGGCTGCATTTAAAATAGTATATTACTGATGCTCGATGGGCAGTTTATTGTGTGTTGGATCATTTTTTGTATTAGCCAAAATCTGCAGAACATATCACAAAGCATAATGTCCACAATAAAAAATGAGCAGTTCAGACAACTCTTTAAAGTCAACAACTATGTTGCTTATTATGTTGGCTTTCTGTCCTGCAGGTAAAATGAAAGGCCTGGCCTTTATTCAGGATCCTGATGGTTATTGGATAGAGATTCTCAGCCCCAACGGCATGGTGCCCATCACATCTTAAAGACTGTTCTAATGCTGTGACCTAAACATAAAACTATAGTTATAATAAATTGACGACAGTTGGTTTTTCAGAAAGGATAATTGCTCTGTTGACAACATAGTATGGAAAGGTAGACAGAAAACCCTGTCTAGGGCTGAAATATGAGAATGTGTTTTTGTGAATTCAACACTTTTGAATGCCTTCTTTGTAATTATACTTATTTGTTTACATACAAAATAAAGTGTTTATGTTGAGTAATTTTTGAGCACTTAACTCAGATTTTGTTTTATGATAAAAAGGTTTCGGAATGTTGCCTATGTAGATTCAAGTATCAAGTATAGACATGATAAAATAGAAATGTGTGAACTGTCAGTTATACATAAGCCTATACAGTATATCTCACATGCGCCGGAGTTCGTGAGCAGCCAAATACCAACAGCGCTCGCGCTCAAGTGCGGTTTGCGCGCGGTGGAGCGGAATGCGGAAAACGAAGTGTATCCGTGTCGGTGTAATGAACAGCGTAATAAAGCACACTTTTTGTGAATAGCTTATTCAAAAGTCAATACAACGGCTCAACATACAGCTTACTAATAGGGTTCAACTAAGAAAATAAAATGCACAGTAAGCAGAAAGCGTGGACGTTGGGTATAAAAACGTAAGCATGAATGCAAAATAGGGTTGGTCAAAAATGTTGCTGTGTAAGAAACAGCCCTTTGTTTTTAGTGTTGTGCAATGAGCGTGAAGCATTCACTAATTTCAACTGGAAGCGCGGGAATAAATTTCGTTTAAAGCGCCGAAATAAACGAGCAATATCAGGTGGTAGATTGACAAGGAAATAAGTAAAATACGTTGTAACGCATTTAAGACAACTGTACTATACATTTCAATATAAATGCATTCAATATGACAAAAGACTTCCCGAGATTACATTTTGTAGTATTCGGCAATTTTATCCTGGATGACTAGGACAGTAACAAGCTCTGTCCACTAGAGGCGCTGTGACGTTCACACATTTCCGGGTACTTTCCAAAACATCCGGTATCTGTTTTACAGTGGAATACATGGAGTTTTCGGCATGTACATTCGTCTGTAACATATTTCTTTATATCCTGTGATCCACTGTAGTCAAAATATCCTCGTGGCCAGATCAGACTGCTTTAGGTGGAGACGAGTTTCATCTAACTAACTTCTGTCGGTGAGTGGTGATTTATGACTGATGGTACATATGTCAGTTGTCATTATCTTGTAGCTTACAAATAACATTATTTATATAAGTATTAATGCTTTATTTCCTACAAATCATCTTATGATTAACGTTTATGTTAGTGTTGATTATGTGATTGACATGATGATTATTCATAATGATGATAATAATTCTTATTGGAAACCAGGTGCCTAGATTAAAGGATTTTCTATATGTTTATCTAACAGAATGCAAACTCGTGAGAAAATTAGTCTTGGATTTACTACAGTAACTATAATGCAACTATTGAACTTACTATACAGTTACCATAGTTTAACCATTTTGTTGTCAACCTATGGTGACTTTTACTATAATAAAATCCTGGTTAATTTTTCAAAACACCCCAGAAATAGCCATCAACATAACATCAATGTTCAAAAAATGCTCCTTGGGCTGTTCATCATTGATGAGAATGTCATGTGCCTCAGGTGTCCTCCTGCTGTGGTCATGAGTGACGGTCATCCTCTGCGGCCTGTGAGCTCTGCAGCTGAGATCGACCACCTGCACCTGCTGTCAGAGCAGCTGGGTGCTTTAGTTCCTGGTGAAGAGTACAGCGATGTCACCTTCATAGTGGAAGAGAAGCGCTTTCCCGCACACAGAGTCATTCTAGCGGCCCGCTGCCAGTATTTTAGGTTACTACTGATATCTTCTTTTCAATTAGAATTTGTTTATTTGTTTCTCAATCTCAGTAACAATGGGCTTCTCCAATCCTGTTGAAACTTCATTTTAACCCAAACTGCTTTTTTTGTCTCTCTTTCCAACTTTTCCTCTTCAGAGCTTTGCTATATGGGGGGCTGAAAGAGTCCATGCCCCAGGCTGAGGTTCGGTTAGAGGAAACACATCCTGAGGCTTTTTCCATGTTGTTGCGGTACCTGTACACGGGCCGAGCCACCTTGAGCGAAGCCAGAGAAGAGACTCTGCTGGATTTTCTGGGACTGGCGCATCGCTATGATCTTCAACCACTAGAGGCCTCCATCTGCGAGTTCCTCCGCACTTTATTGAGCACGCGAAATGTGTGTCTGGTTTTCGATGTGGCTAGTCTTTATTGTCTGAGCGGGCTGACTGAGGCCTGCTGTGCTTTTATGGATCGACACGCCAATGATGTGCTCAAGTCGGATGGATTTCTTACTCTTTCAAAGGTGTGTGTTAAAATCCTAATCTTAGATCAACTGTGGACATTTAGTTATCTACCTGAATGATAAAATTCAGATTTAACAGCCAGACATTTGAAGGCAACTCCATGCTCTCCTTGTATACTTTGCTTTGTTACTCATAGGGACAGTTCACCCAAAAATGAAAATTCTGTCATGATTTACTCACCTTCGAGTTGTTCCAAATCTGTATAAATTTCTTCCTGATGAACACAGAGAAAGATATTTGGAAGAATGCTTGTAACCAGACAGATTCCCCCCCCCATTGACAATCTGAAGAGGAAAAGTTGGGTAAATGATGAGAGAATTTTCATTTTTGGGTGAAGTATCCCTTTAAGCATGTAAAATGTGACAAAATGTGAACAAAACCTCCTTAACCGTACTAAAGCGATTAATTGCTTTTGTAAGGCGGTGACATCAACAACAACATAATAAAAGGTTTGCTTTTTATTCCTCTCTGCAGTCTGCCCTGTTGACCATGGTGAGAAGAGATTCTTTTGCCGCGAGCGAGAGAGAAATCTTCCAGGCCCTCAGCCGCTGGTGTCACCAGAACGGCGAGGGTCCTGACGCAAAGGAAGTGATGTCAGCAGTGCGGCTGCCCCTGATGACCCTCTCTGAAATGCTGAATGTGGTCCGTCCAACTGGACTCCTCAGCCCAGACGACCTGCTGGATGCCATACAGACCCGCTCGGAGAGCAGAGACATGGATCTCAACTACCGCGGCATGCTCAGTCAGTTCACACACTCTAGATACGCGTAATGCTTACAGTGTACCTAGTAATGAGCGAAAGAACTTGAAAAAGCAGCAGAGCATACTAAATCAAATTTTCCAAATATCTGTTTTATTCAAAAACTTCTAGTTCCAGAAGAAAACATCGCCACTATGAAGCACGGTGCTGTGGTGGTAAAAGGCGAGCTAAAGTCTGCTCTACTGGATGGAGACACACAGAACTATGATCTGGACCACGGCTTCTCAAGGCACCCTATTGAAGAGGAGGGACGAGCCGCAGGCATCCAGGTCCGCTTGGGACAACCCTCCATCATCAACCACATACGGCTACTGCTGTGGGACAAGGACAGCAGGTAAAGTGACATTGAAAGAATAGTTGTTCTTAAAAAAGTTCTCATTATTTTCCATACATCATTGTCGTTGCATCTTTCTTCCTCCTGCAGGTCATACTCGTACTATATTGAGGTGTCGATGGATGAACTAGACTGGGTTCGTGTTGTGGATCATTCCAAGTTTCTGTGTCGCTCCTGGCAACACCTCTATTTCCCAGCACGGGTCTGCAGGTACAAATAGTAATGTGGAAACTTGATTAAAACTTGTATATTTTAACGCAATGCTAACTGAAGTCTTTGTCTGCCCGAGCGCAGGTTTATCCGTGTGGTGGGCACACATAACACTGTCAACAAAGTCTTTCACTTGGTGGCTCTGGAATGCATATACACACAGCAGTCTTTCACCCTGGAGAAAGGCCTGCTGGGTAATGCAAATTTCCTAGTCATTGTTTTAATATAGATATGGGTCAAAGATGAAAAAGGTTTTAAGCATAAAAACAATAAGTGTAATACTGCTTTAAAAAAGTTTTTTGTTTCATTAAATTGCAATTTTGTTTTTGTTTTTATGAGCAAAAAATAAATATCATACATGTTTCCCTGATTTACAGAAGACGCCCACTAAAATGTCATTCAGTGTAACAATCTTGTCAGGCATATTTACAACAAAATTCAATTTATGACATATTAAAAGACTAATTACTTTCACACCAAATGCTAATTCGTTACATTTTTTTTAAATTTGCCACTATCCTAGGTTTTGCCCATTTGTCAATAAGAATTTTTTACTCATTTATAGCACAATAAAATATAATATGCTGCCTTATTCTTTTATATATTTTAATATGTACAAGTCAGAATAAGCATGTTGTTTGAATTTGTACATAAATATTGTGTTACACGGAATGACAATGTAACATTATTTCAACCAAATTTGGACATTTTATTCTCCATTAACTTAGTTGAAACCATAATGTAGACATTTTACTTGCATTTAATGTGTTTTTCTATGGACATAAAATCACTTTTGTACATTTCTTTTGATGGGGACTCTCCTGCAGTTCCCACAGAGAACGTGGCGACCGTACAGGCGTGTGCAAGTGTGATAGAGGGCGTGAGTCGCAGCAGAAACACGCTGCTGAACGGAGACACTAGCCATTACGACTGGGACTCGGGGTACACCTGCCACCAGCTGGGCTCTGGAGCCATCGTCATCCAGCTGGCACAACCATACATGCTGGGCTCAATGCGGTATTAGACGTTGTGTTAAATCAATGTCTCTTAGTATTTCTTGTATACATGCTGATGCTATATGACTTTTTCTGTTTGTAGATTGCTGTTGTGGGATTGTGATGATAGAAGCTACAGCTATTATGTGGAGCTTTCTACAAATCAGCAGCACTGGGTGAAAGTCGTCGACCGTACTAAAGTTGAATGCAGGTCAGCATCTGCAACTTTATCTTTTAGCAATTGTCCCCCAGTTTTATGATGTGTTAATGTTCTTGAATGTAATTCTTATAGGGCATGGCAAACTCTGGTGTTTGACAGACAGCCTGCATCCTTCATACGAATTGTAGGAACTCATAACACAGCTAATGAGGTGAGAGCTCTCAGCGGCCTTATGGACTCTATAACATGCTTTATTAAAATCTAAAAGGTTGTGAAAATGATCCCCTTGTGCAATATGTGCAGACTCCAAAAGAATGCATACGTAGCGCTTAGTCTGCTATATGACTTTTTGTGATGATTGATGTGATTTTCTCACTCTGTCTCCGCTAGGTGTTTCATTGTGTTCACTTTGATTGCCCAGCACAGCTGGACACAATTGTCAGAGAGGGAAGTCCTGGACCGGATAAGCCAAAACCGGATCAGCCCAAACCGGACTACAGCACGGAGAATTCTGTTACTCAGAGCCCGATCAACCATAAATCCCCCTCGTCCTCCTCCTCTCACACATAGACTGTGGATAAGTGTTCTGTGCTGTTCACTTGCATAAGTATGACAAAACACACTTGAAGCGCTCATCTTATGAGCTTGTTTTCTTATGTGCTGCTAACTAAAGAATTCTGTGTATTTATGAAAAAGATCTATCGTTATATAGTCTATATATAGTAATAACTTGATGGTGAGGTAATTGACTGTCACGCACACCTATTTTCCTATGTTCAGATAGCTGCAAGACCATAAAATAAATTTAAATATCACTTATTCTTTTGCAATACTGTCTTTTTTGTAAAAATGTTTTGACTGGTTTTATTTTGAGAACCAGAACACAGTCCAAAAATGCCTGTTTTAAATGTATTAGTATTAAAACGACCTGCATCTGTATAAACCTGCATACTATGCAAAATGATTAACCTGAATGGGAAGATTTTGTAAATGGATGAACAATAGCAGACGGGTTACTTATCAACTTTAGCATTTGCGTGTTTCGTATTTTGATCCAATTTTGTGATCTCACGGCACATTATTTTAAGCACAAGCGGTTTTTATGTAGCCATCGACCTAATTTGGCAGTGCCAGATTGTTTTTTGTCTACGTACATCATAGATACACAGACTTTTATGTCCACAAAAATATATAAGCATTTACTCCTTACTTTTTTTAAAGCTGAAAGGTCTATTTACTTTGCTTTCCTAATGACATTCGATTACGTGGTTGCGTTCTAGTCATATTTTCAGTGTGTCCCACAGTCAAAATTGATTTATTTGCAGGTGATAGCAAGACAGATATTCAATGGACCAGATGGAGAGAGTGTGTGCAGAATAGCCTTTTCAGTTAAATGAACATGCCTCCATCTCTAAGGGGTACAATAAATCCTGAGTTTCAATCAGCCATAGAAGGTGACTGACACAATAATACCACCTTCATTAAACAACCAGAAACAGACGCGCGCTACAAAACTTCCTCACCGCAATCACGAGAGCTCCCTGAGGACTGAAAGAAGAGAGACAAGCAGGGAGAGTTTGACGATGGGGAGGAAAACTGGGACACTGCTGTGCTGAATTTCAAGGCTGGTTTATGCTGCTCTGGATGTTAGGTCAGCATAGCTGGTTCACAATCACCCACTGTAACCATTTTAGACCTTAAACAAAGAATCTAAATACCACAGTTTATGTACTTATGCATGTAGGATAGCAACACAAACAGTCTCATTACATTTACGGTGTAAATACCACAGTTTATGTACGGTGGCCCACACTCCAGTACAGTAGGTGGCTGATATGCACCTCAAACGTAAGTTGCCACCCGCCATTGAAAAGGAACAGAAGAAGAATTATGTCACATGATCACGTCAATATGCCGTACGACGGCCGCATTCAGGCAAAACATTACGTACCCATTTAGCCTTGTTAAGTAGGTACTTACTGAAATTTAGTACCTAATCATTGAGTATGCCATTTCGGATTCAGTCACAGTGTTTGGGGGAAAAGAGTGAAGTTTTCGCGGGCAGTCCTAGCAAAACGTAGGCGGGGACTATATGTAGTGACGTAAATCCGCGGCGGTTTGCGAATCGGACTAGGGGCGACTCGTTTGCGTGATTCTGAGTCGACTCCCTTTTTTCCAAGCCAATGACTTTGTTATTCATTCACCTTCGGATTTACAACTTGGCAGACTGCTTACTTTCAAACACGGCAACATTACACATCGCACGAAATGTAATTTTCATGATCTCATGTTATGTACTCTTTAAGAGAGCCACATCATACCACGTCATCATTAACGTCAGTTAACTTTTAGAGTCATTACATCACCCCGACAGAACAGGGCCAGTCGCACGTAGGTGTAGAGCGCTGACTAGCCAATAGGAACAGGGGAATGTCCCGAGAGGCGTGACGAAAAAAATACACACAATTAGAGGTTCGAATCCCACCTCGGCCACAAATATCAAATGAGCTTGTGATCATTTTTCTTATCTCTATGCACTCAATGCATTAAAAAAGTAACATTGTGCACAAGACTATAAGTAATCTTGTAAAAACTACTTGTGTATGATGTCCCAAATGTAAAGGAAATTTATTCTGAATAAACTATTACATTATAATAGGGGTTAGTTATTATTGTTTATTTTCTATAAAATATTTGAATGTGAATAAATGAAATGATTGACTGAATGAACATTCTTATCATGTTTTAGAAACATCAGTCATCTTTATTTGTAAATATCCATTCACTTTATTTTGGATTCATTTGTAAATGGTTTTTAAAAAGAAATATGTACAAAAAACAAAGAAAATGTGTTTTTTATTAACAATATTAAGGAATGCAATAGAATATTAGGTGATCATGGTTTCCTGTCTTCCTGTGCCAAATTTTTATTTTGATAAGTAATTAAAAAATGATCATTATCCATTCATTGTGGTTCAGAACAAAAAACTCTCTCAGTTTTGAGCTGCATTGGGAGAATGGGCAGTGGTAGTGTTCTCAGCATCTGAATTACTTGTTTAACTGTTTTTGTGTATTTGGAACGGCACTACAATGCTCTGTTCCCTTCCATGCCTACATGAACACATTGAAATAAAGGAAATAAATAAATATTACAAGTGTAACAATATGTTTATTTATATATACTGTACATACATACACAAAACCTTGCACAAGCAATGCCTTTACAGTGTACATGAACAACTTGAAATAAAGGAAATAAATCAAAGTAAATAAATAAATATTAAGTGTATAAATATCAACATAAGTGTAACAATATGTTTATTTATATATACATACACAAAACCTTGCACAAGCAATGCCTTTAAAGTGAACATGAACAAATGGAAATAAAGGAAATAAATAAATATTAAGTGTATAAATATCAATTTAAGTGTAACAATGTGTTTAACTATATACATAAACTTAGAGTCTTTGGCAGTCTGATATGACATGCCCAGACTGTGTTATGTAGCAGTCAAGTCATTTTTTCTTATCCTCTATCCACCTCTGCTTCTCAGCCTCATAGAATGGAGACTGCTGAAAGTCTCTCCATGACATTTCTGCAGTCATTCCCTGAGCCTGATACAGGGAAAACACTTTAGCAGGACAGTAAATGTATTTGCCTGCCACTCCAGGGAAACCAGTGTGAATATGAGGACTGTTCGGTCCTTGTTTCAGTGGCTGGTGGCAGAATCTGCAGAGACGACCAGTAGGATGCTCCACTACTGACTTCCTCTTGCTTCTCTCCTCAATCACCCTCTTCCTCTCTGCCCCTCTCTGTTTTGAGGCCTCCAGTTCACGCTGAAAGAAGGGAGTGCTTGCAAAATCTTCAAAAGACATTCTGGGATTTGTCAAGCCTTCTGCTGAGTATTTGTCAAATACTTTCTTGGAGCAGAAGTACTTAACATCACCAGCCTGATAAAATAAATGTACTGAGGAGCCATCACCCAGGTAACGAGACTTTGGCTGGCCACAAGCTAAACAAGATCTAGATAGCGTTTTTTGGATCTGCTGCTGCTGCTGTTGTTGTTGTTGATGCTGTACTGCCTGCTGCTTCTCTACAATGTCCTTTACCATCTTCTCAAGCATTGCCTTGTCCAGGGGGACAGCCTCAGGAACGCTCTTTGCTGGTGGATTAAATGGGGCAGGTGGCAGTGTTTTCACTGGAACACTAATGGTTTCGCCTCCTGAGTGAAGACGCTGCCATAACTGCTGTGTCTCAAGAAGCTTTTCTGGGCTGGTGTTGAGAGAGGCATTTGTGTTCTTCTTTTTAGCAAGGTGTTTTATGTACCTGCTTATGTGCTGCTTTGTGGTTGGGTGTAGAAGGCTGTTGGGGTCAGTGCAGGCACTCTGTACCATAGCAGCATATTCTGCACCCACCTTTTTAAGGAGATCCTTGCTCCCATGGTGGTTGGCCAGCAAACCATCAATGGCATTTCTCATTGGCTCTGGCCATCTGTTATGGTCCAACACAAAGACTCGACCTCCTGTCTTAATAGGTACAGTGCGGGCTGCACGAGGAGAAGCCGCAATAGGCAGTGGCGTTGTGCTCGGCAGTTCTAAAGGAGATTCACAAAATGCCAAAATTACTGAAAGTATTAGGGTCTTTTTGTGCATACTGTATATGAGGCAGACAGGTTACACACATGAATGCCTGTGTCAATAATGTAATTACCTCCATCCGAAAGAAATTCCTCAGACCTTTGTTCCTTCACTGTCACAGGACTTGGAGTAGAAAATGGTTGAAATAAGACAGTCTGTGGGGTGGCCTCTGGTTCTGCAGCAAGAGGGGTCTCAGCAGAAGAGGGATCATCTGAGCATTCCTGAAATTGAGCAAAATTCGTGTAATAAGTTTCTGAACTATAATGCGAGTCTGAAGACTTAAGTAATGATGCTGAAAATGAAACTTTGACATAACAAGAATAAATTACATTTTATTTGTGTGTGTGTGTGTGTGTGTATGGGTAGTTTACAAATAATCCATACATGTCCTACTCCTATGGTGTGACATAGCAAGATTTAGAAAACATAATACATATTAATAGGACACATACACACTTATTTGTCAACTACTCATATGTATGAGATAGATAGATAGATAGATAGATAGATAGATGGATGGATGGATGGATGGATGGATGGATGGATGGATGGATGGATGGATAGATCTCTCTCCGATCGCATTCTCCGATTGTAAAACGGGTCTCCTCTCCTCCACACAGCAAATGACTGACAGATGACTGTTCCGACACTTAAATGCCCCGCCACGGAAGAGAAGAAACAGCGCCATGAAATTTACATGTGGCCAAAAATATATAGCATCCGTAGTGTTAAGCACTACCATAGAGAATGAATGGGAAAAGTTAAGGGAAGTTAAGATTAACCATTTTCGGCTCCGGCGCGCGAGGTCCTCGTTTCGAAACCGGGCGGAAACAACGTTTTCGTTTTTTATCTATAGTTTTACATACATTTTCTCAAGATCGGTACCTTTCATTCCTACATTCATTTGTTTTATATGGCTTGTAAACTATGTGAAACAAAAATACTTCTATACGACCACTTAGAAGTATATGGTTATCGTCAGTGGGCGAACGGTTTATTGCGTGATACCGCCTGGCGGTTATACATGAAGGTTTCCGTAGTGTAGTGGTTATCACGTTCGCCTAACACGCGAAAGGTCCCCGGTTCGAAACCGGGCGGAAACAACGTTTTCTTTTTAGTTTTTTATCTATAGTTTTACATAAATGTTCTCAAGATTGGTACCCTTCATTCCTACATTCATTTGTTTTATATGGCTTGTAAGCTATGTGAAACAAAAATACTTCTATACGACCCCTTAGAAGTATATGGTTATCGTCAGTGGGCGAACGGTTTATTGCGTGATACCGCCTAGCGGTTCTACATGAAGGTTTCCGTAGTGTAGTGGTTATCACGTTCGCCTCACACGCGAAAGGTCCCCGGTTCGAAACCGGGCGGAAACATAACTTTTCATTTAATTTACCTAAATACTAAACGATCCCATCTGACTTCTGCCACACCGTCAAATGTTTTACTGCTTCAAGCACCAATTTAAAATAACATTTTAGGAATGCTTTTTTGGAACGATTATAAAATCTAATTTGATTCCCCACAAGATGGCGCACTAGAATGCCATTCTGTGCGCTCAGTCATATTCTCATCATCTGTCTAGCTTGTTTGAATGCACTGCACTTTTAAATGCACAGCGCACTTGACCCTCCTAACCGCTCTCTCACTTCTATCTGTCCATGCACTCTGCCATGTTTAACTCATCTCCCATTTATCCATTGTATTTGCCAAAGGTATTTCTCAGTATTCTCTTTGATCTTTTCCTTCGTGCTACCTTTCAGATACTCTAACAGGCCTCCTGCTCCTGCACCAGATCACTCATAAGCCACGGTCATTTTCAAGTGACCGTGTGGACGTGTGCTGTTCATTTACATTTCTTCTTGTCTTTGGTTTGACACTGAGAAGGGTTCACACACACCGAGAGAAAAAGTCTTCTAGTTTCCGTGTTTTTTTTGCCAGAAATATTTTATGTATGCAAATTGTATAATATCAAAGGTGCACATGTCTAGTAATTGTGCAGTTAATTTTCATATTGTAATTTCAGAAAGTTTTGGAATATTTATTCTTCCTCTCCCCAAATTGTGTCACTAACCGAAACACAATAATATATAATTTAATAAGAGGGATATTATTTACATATTAAGATTTTGTTCAAATCTACATTTTAAATATTTTTTGCTATTTAAAAAAATGTTTTCATATGTAAATCAATAACAGTTACAATTTTAACAATATTTCAAGTGTAATTTAAGAGATTTGTTGTATTTTGAATCCAATCTTTCTTTGTAAAAGGCATACAATTAGGGATGTAACGATTCACCGTGAGCCGATTGAACAGCAGGGGCGCTGTTTTTCTGCAAACTTGGTAAACGTGGATTTGCTGATGTTTCTTAAAAAGGTAAAAGTTAGTAAAAACACAAAGTCTTAGTTTGTTTATATTAAATAATAAAAGGGCAGTTGTTCATTTTTAATTTTCCTCAACTTTTTTTCCCCAACAGTTTACATTGAACCAAACAATTATCATAACATGATGTTCAATTAACAAAGTTCGGGAGGAGCAGATAATCAGCAGCTCGGCTGATCCGCTAAACGCAATCACAGCATCTACCCTATCAGCTCAAGCGAGCTCTCCTATAACGGTTAAATAGACAAAGCTGTCTTACCTGCGTTCTCTCTACAGCTTTCAAGCATTGGTCCACCCAATCGCCAGCGCTACTCTGAGAACGAAGCCCCCGACCACCGAGCTCCAGACCGCAATTCTCCCCAGCGCGGCGATGGCCACCACCGGCCCAAGCCGTCCCGGCAGCGTGATTACGACTCCGCCAGCGGCTCAGCCCCGACTAGTCATACCAGACTCTAGCGCGAGGCTGCCTCCGCTAGCGGCGCAGGCCCACACGACCTTCTCTCACCCCGCTTTTCATTTTACACTTCGCTACTGGGGCCGAAACAAGCGTGAGGTTGCCCCCGCAAGCCGTTCCGACCCAGTATGTTGCAAACTATAATATGTCGTATTCTTGCCTTTCAATGACGTTGATGCTGTTTGCTATGACAATAGCAAGAGCTTTCCTAATATCAGCACAACTGCACAAGCGATCGATGTTATACAGTTCAACAAACACGAAGCTATATAGCATTAAATAACTGTTTTTGCGCCACGTCGCCAATTCCAACAGCTTAAAACAGAACGCTTGCGTTTGTCTGAACAACAACAGCTGCGTTTTGTTTTGAATGAATCCTCGTTTGGAACGATTCGGGCGATTCAGCGAGTCACCGAATCTGTTTTGAACGAATGGGTTGAATGTTTCACTGCTGTAACTTACTGGCCGTTTTGCTTTAACGTTTAAAGTAGGCCTATCATTGCTGTACAGATGAACTGTTGCACATTTAATTAATTCCATCCGTCACAGTGTCATAGAAATACTTTAGAATTTACGTAAAAATTAGTAAAATATTTAGGCTTATATTTGGGTAAATCTTGGTTTATTTTGTAGACGTAAATGATGAATCACCACAACTTTGCTCACATTGTGATACAATTTGGTACCGTGATACTCCTGCTGTTACAGTAGGCTATCGTAAGACGTGTTTATGATATCGTGACAACCCTAGTCTGTGCCATACTACTCTGTATTTTGTTAATACATAAAACAGCCAATGCTCAATAAATCTGTTCTATTCACTCACTTCTTTGTTTTTGTTGGCAGACTACAACAATATGAAATGGCGAATGAATGCAACCACTAAACGGTACACATTAACCATCAGTCACTTCAACTGAACCGCAAAAAAATCCATCCGGGTAACACTGTGCCTATTCGTAGACAAGCCGCGTTCATGTCTATCCATGCAGTCATATAGGCCTACGTTCCCGTTGCTCACTCCACCCCTCTCGCCCGGATCCATTACAAGTAAAATTAACCAGTTATTTTCCGCATCCAGCAAACATCAACGTCAGCTCCTCGTCCTCTGATTTCTATAAACGAAATTCCACTTCACCCCTAACAGTCAAGTCTGCATCAGTTGTCATCCAAGCAGATGTACAAGGCAATGCCGCCGTTACATGCATTGGTAAATTTGTGGCGTCGCTCGTGCCAGCACTGAACGCCCCGTCCAAAGCCTCTAAATAAGGTTAAATTACTTGTCTCCACAATTACGTGAATATTTCTTGTGTCTTCTGAATTGCCTCATCAACCTGAAACTCTGATTTTCCAATGTACCCTCTCAGACACAGCTTTAAACCCAACGTCGAAAGCCTCACATTCTACAGCATTCCTTCTGACTATGCTCAGGCAAAAACGCCTAATAATCGATCTCTCAGCCCGTGCAACTTCCTGTTTCCAAACATAGCCTTATCTCACTCTAAGAATTTTCTCTACAATATCACAGGATTGACTAAGCCACCACCTTGACCTAAACATGGGTCGCGGCGCTTGGCTGGCCAAGTCGACATCACTTCTGCTTACATAGTGATGTCCATTCATCGTTGGCATTTATTCGGCATACGCTGCCCAGGAAAACGTTCTTTTTCCGTCTGCCTAACTTTCAGCCGCAGAAGCAGCCCAAAAATTCTTGAGGATCAAAGATCCCTCACTAGCTCATGCTGCAACGAGCTCAGTTTACAGATAACCTTCCTTAAGGAATGGAACAGGCTATCCTTCTTTCATAACAAGCAGACTACTCTCCCCATATATTCAACTATTCACCAACGCCGCTCCTTCTTTCGGTTTTGGGGGACTTGACCAAGGCCGCAGGTTCGCATCTACGTGGCCCCCCAGCTATTGGATATACCGCAGTGAGTCAATAACATCCTCAGCTCTGTTTGAGTCGTATCCTCTGATCGTCTCAGCCTTCCCTTGGGGGACATAACGATCCACCACCAGCATCACAACAGCAATAAAGCAACCGTGCATTACATTAATAAAAGCCGTTCCCATTTCCTCGCACTAATGTCTTTCCTCTAAGACACCTTATTTGGATCTCAGCCAGTTCTTCATAACGTGAACACACCACTTAACATCAACAAATCACCCATAGCCCAACATCTCTGCCTTAACCGTCCCAGCAGCAAGAGCGTGCTTCTACCGGCGGCTCCGGTCCACCCACTGCCCTTCCCCACCTTCTCTTCCTACGCCCCCCCCACCTGTGGCCCGCTGCCCCTCCGTCCAACTCTAGCAGGAGGTTGCCTCCATTAGTGGCGCAGGCCCAGGCTTCTCTATTCCTCTCCTTCCCTTCCGCCTCTGCCCCAGGAGCCAACCCTAGCGTGAGGCCACCTCCGTTAGCAGCTCCGGCGCTATCTCTGGTCTTCCATCCTCGTCCTTCCTATCTCCCCCCAGTCAGTGGCCTGCTGCCCCTCTGTCGAACTTAAGCGTGAGGCTGCCTCCACTAGCGGTGCAAGCCCTGACTACCCTCCCTCCCAACTTTCCTTCTACATTTGCCCCAGGAGCCGTCTCAAGCGAGAGGCTGCCTCTGCAAGCTGCTCCAGCGGCCGCCTTTCTTCCTCTCCCTCTTCCTCAGGCCCGCCCTTCCTTCATGTTGTCTACAGCCACTGCGATGCCTGTCCCATCGAATGCCCTGGCTCTGGAACCACCTCCCGACTCTAGCAGCAGCAGAACGCAGATATTTGCAGTAATTCAGGCTGCTGGCACCTACAAGCCAGCTCAATTAAAGGCCATCTAAGCGGTATGCAGAGTTTTCCACAAACTCTTTTTTGGCTCACCCTCCCTGGCAGTAGCCAGCTCGCAAACGTCCATGATCATCAAGGGTATCCAAAGAGCCCAACACACGCGCCCAAACTCCAGACAACTACTAACCCTAGAGATATCAACCAAATGCATTTACACCCTCCGCAGAGGCTATCACTCCACTCATACCGCACGCACGCACGCTGGATGCCATGTTCATCCTGGCCTTTTTCGCTTTCCTTAGATGCTTAGAAATCACCACCTCTACCAGCTTTAACCCAAAGCCCACCCAACTATTTCAGACCTGTCAGTACTCGATACAGAAACAATCTCCTACTTCATCAAACAAGCAAAACGGATCAAAACAAAGAGACCACTTCATCTACATATTTAATCTTCAGTCACAAATTCCACCCTATCAAGCCCTCCTAGCCTACCTGCATTTCAGAAGACCACTGGTTAAATTCTCAACTGATCCACTCTTCATGGATGACTCTAATCGACCCAACACTAATTTCCGGTTCCAAAAAACCGTCCGTTGCTCATATCTGGCATCCCTGCTGACCATTTTTTCCATCCACTCTTTCCGCATTGGCGTGGCAACCATAGCTGCCCAAAAAGGCCTCTCCCAGCCGCAAATCCAAGCTCTCAGCTGCTGGACAGCAGAGGCATTCAAAAGCTACGTCCGGTCGGACTGCTCACGCATAGGAGTAGGCCATCGGACCCTCATCTCCCGAATCATCTAACTTCAGCTCGCCCTCATCTCTCTAATGCCAACTGAACATATTTGCTCTAAACGGCCGCAGCGACCACTCCGTGCTTCCATCTCGTGCTCTGCCGCAGCAGACACCACTACCCCCAAAGCCAGTATCGCCGCAGGGGCCGTGCTTCCATCTCATGCCTGCCGCAGCAGACGCTTCTCCTCCAGAAGCAAGTATCGCCACAGCGACAACCCCCCACACAGGGGCACGCACCACTACTCTCTGCTGCCTCAACAGACACTGCTCCAGCAGGAGCCCGCACCACTACTCTCTGTTGCATCAGCAAGCACCGCTCCACCAGCAGCCCATATATCTTTTCTCCACTGCCTCAGCAGTCACCCCTCAAACAGGAGCCCGCATCTCTACTCTCCACTGCCCCAGCAAGCACTGCTCCAGCAGGAGCCCGCATCTCTACTCCCTGTTGCCTCAGCAAGCACCGCTCCCGCAGGACCCCACATCTCTATAACCGCAGCCTCAGCAAGCACCGCTCCAGCAGGAGCCCGCATCTCTACTCCATTTTGCCTCAGCAAGCAACGCTCCTGCAGGAACTCACATCTCTATTACCAAAGCCGTCACTGCCCCCGCAGGGCTCGCATCTCTATCCTTCGCTGCCGCAGCAGACACCCCTCTTGCAGGACCCTTCATCTTCTCCCACTACCGCAGCAGCACTCCCACCCTCAGGGCCTAAATCCTCCTTATCACGCCCTACTCTGAACGCAGGCTACCACCTCCGCAGCCTCAAGCCTTGCCTCTTTTGGGGGTATGCATCACCCGGCTGCTGTTCTTCATTAATTGCGCCTTGGGATCGGGCCGGTGCTTCGAACAGGGCTGGAGTGCTCTGGGTTTGGTAGGAACTGGCAAGCTCGGAGCCCGCTCCCCGGACAGTTGTTATCTGCATAGGCGAACTCGTGAAATATTAGTTGATAATTTATTATACTTTATTTTTGAAAAAACCTCCCATGTTTCGGTCATGACACACACATTTTCAGTAGTGATTGTAATGTTTTGGTAGTGATCACAATATTTAATTTGCACAGCTGAATCAGGCTTTCAACATTTTATTTTATGTACAAATAACTAACTACTGTATGTTGCACATACACAGCCAGCACATATAGCAGACACACATCTGATAGTAAATATATAATAGAAAACCTACAGCCCACATACTATATCACTACTAAAAAATACTTAAATACTAATGATTTGCATAACTATTTTTGTCACTACCGAAACGTAAAAATTGTTTCGGTAGTGAGAAAAAGGAGCACTTAATCCTTTATTTTGGGAAATAAACAAACTCTGCACAGTTACTGTATGCAAATCATTAGTATTTAAGTATTTTCATAGTGATATTGTGGTGATACACTGGTTTGGGTAGTGACAATTTTGAATACTTTTGAGCCTAGCTTAACGATGCTAACCAGCACATGGTTAGCAAGCACAGTTCTGAACAGATGTACACACACAAAAACTAAATTTTATGGAATAATGCCCAAAAAGTTTGCTTAATTGCAAAAAAAAGATGTTTGGTAGTGATGTTCCTTAAAGTTACACACAGATTTTCTGACTTTTGAACACATTTACATCAAAATGGTAAGACAGATCTATTCACCTTGTAGCTTATTAGAGAGAGGGACAGTAATGATTCTTGATCCAAAATGTAGGGGTAAGGCTAAAATCAGTCTCAGCCAATGGACCAAAACATACACTGTTTTGGTAGTGACATGAAAATCTGGGACACATTTTTAATCATTTAAAAATAAAAAATAAAATAAATATTTTTTGAACTTCACTTTCTTAAAAACATCAAAAAGATATCTTTAAAAACAACAATGGAAAAAAATGCAAACGTTTTTTTTAATATAATTTTCATAAGTTGAAATTTAGGGGTTTGGGACACCCATCTCCCAATCGAAAGTACCCAGTAAATGATGATTTTATATATATTAAGCTTACTGGTATTATAAATATTATTGTGGGTTTCAATAGATAATAGAAGGATTTTAGTAAACAACTAAGATTTGAATACTCGAATGCTTTTTAAATGTGTTTTTTTGATGTGGGACAGCAGTTTGCACGAATTCTGTAGAATGGCCCATATATATAATTCAGTGCGATCCAATCTTATAAAAATCTGTGCCAGACTTAAGTCAATCAATCTCTGCATTGATATTGTTTATATTTTACCAGGTAAACATTTATAACTCCAATTAAAGCCCAAAAGCAGGTTTTAAAAGAACACTAGCTATGAAGTATTGAGAAATGTAGTGCTTGCTTATAAAAATTATTGTAATAAATTACTATAGCAATAAAAAAATTCTTGGTATGTTGAATTGTATGTGGTAAGTGGGGAATATTGTTAAACACTACACCACAAGCCCATTATACATTACTATAGACTTTCCATTACTGTCTATGGCTCTATGACCGCAACAAGAGCTCAGTCCAGTTATAACAAGATTAATGTTTCTTATAAGAGGGTTGCTTTCTGTTATCTTATCCACAACCCGATAAACACTAAAACACGGCTGGCCCGCATTGTCAATAAAGCCCTTCGCTATTTCTTGGGAAGGAATTAAAGGATAAGAGAAGCAGTCGTTTATGAGGAGACATGCCCAGCTAAAGATTTCCCATCAAATCCATTGCTGTTTGTGTCCTAAACATTCCTCCTTTAAAACTGGCCCTTATGAATCAAGCAGCTGTATTGACTCGAGTTTCTAGAGCAGCTAACCCTAACACATGCGGTGTCTGTCGACTGTCTGAAGGTCTACAACCTTTAATTTAAACCTTGTATTATTAATTATACATTTGTTGATTTTTTTTCCAACATTTGAGTCAGTTTGCATAAATGAAAGACAAATCTATTTAATGCAGATTTGATCCTATAAAGCCAGAAATGTGGGAGAAAATCTTTCAGTAGACTTTATAAGGTGCTTTGGTTTCACAAAACATAATAAAACATGAATCCTTTATAAAAGTAAATCTTAATAAAGCAAGCCTTGTAGATTTTGTAGATAGTCTTTCTTCAACTGGAAAACAAAGAGTGTTCATGTTCAAGTTGATGTAATCTCTCATTTATGTGTCCATTTGTTCCAGATTGACTGATTTTTGGTTGTGTGCAAGTGAGGGTGTAAATCACTGTGCAATAAAGCAAATCTGTGTCATTCTTTACATGCTCTAGCAACACAGTTCAGTCATCTTTAAAATAATTTCTCATTAATTCATAAAGTTCTATGTGTAGAATTGATGGGAAATGTATCTTTGAAGTTGTGAAGTAGAGTCACGGGAGACCTGGAGGCTTCAGGCTGATGGAGATGTTGATTTGAAAATGGAAACATTCTGGCCTGAACTCATATTCTTGCCTACAGTCAACATTCACATAACAATACAGCAGCTAATGCTTTGATAGGTCGTTAAACATTACTTGTAATTGTGCAGACAATATTAAAGGAACAGTTCTCCAAAAAAATGAAAATTCTGCCTGCATTTAATCACCCTCAAGTTGTTTCAAATCTGTATAAATTTCTTTGTTCTGTTGAACACAAAGAATGCTTGTAACCAAACAGTTCTTGGCCACCACTGACTAGAATAAAATGCTTTATAAATGACTTTGTTCTGTTGAAAACAATAGAATATTTTGAAGAATGTAGGAAAGCAAACAGTTAGAAACTGTTTGACTACCATTGTCATTTTTCTACCTAGGTAGACAATGGTGGCCAAGAGCTGTTTGGTTACAAGCATTCTTCCAAATATCTTTCTCATGTGTTCACCAAAACAAAGAAATGTATACAGATTTGGAACAACTCGAGGGTGAGTAAATTAAGACAGAATTTTTATTTTTGGGTGAAGATTTTTGGGCTTGGCTTTAAGATTTGTATGTTAAATATTTAAACAGAATACACAAAGAAAGTAACACTGCCTTAACCATAACCATGAGTTCGAGCTGTGCTCTTGTCCTTGCTCTTTACATAGAGTAACATGTGAGAGTTGTGACATTTTTGTTGAGCCAAGAAGTGTTTTTGGTGTTGTGGTGCGATTTTTAGATTATGGTGTATGTTGGCCAAAAAGAGTTTGATACGTGTGTGTTACATACAGTAATGAACATTTAGGTTCCCACCGTGACTGTACCTCATGCTATTGCTGCTTGTTTTCACTGCAGTACATAATGTGACCACTAGCACCAGCCTTAAAGAAAATCAGGTTTTGTTTTTGTATATTAATAAAAAAAAAGAAAGAAAATGTGAACATAAAATATATTGTCCAGTGTTCCATCAACAGCTTTATCCTGTTTATTCAGTGTCATATCAGGATATAGCAAAAATCTGGCAATAGATTCATCACAAAATGTATGATATTGGGCAAACAGGCTCTCAGTTGCAAACATCTCAATAAATATAGATTTAGTTTCCTATCTTATATATCTGTTGCTTTTGATGTCTGCCAGTTTTGTCACTTTGAAATGCATGTCTTAGATGGATTTTTCCAAATACACAAACCTATTTTATACCAAATATTTCATTTTAATGCCTCGAGCTTCCAAAATACTACATCAACTGAAGTCGGCACAGACCTCCAGCCTGTTCTGTCCCATTGGGCTAAGTATTTTGTAAGTGTCTGATCAGACCATTATTGCAGTTTATAAAAAATCCCAATATATGTCAAAGTTTAAGGTCTATAAATCTGGCTTTGTTCGATTTTTGACACGTCCATGTCAACTTCATTTAAAATGTGTGACCCTGGATCACAAAACCAGTCTTAAGTAGCACGGGAACATTTTTAGTAAAAGACAAAAATACATTGTGTGGGTCAAAATTATCGATTTTTCTTTCATGCCAAAAATCATTAGGATATTAAGTAAAGATCGTGTTCCATGAAGATATTTTGTAAATTTCCCACCTTAAATATATAAAAACTTTATTTTTGTGAGTGGATGGCCTGCTACAGTGCCCCTGATTAACAACTTCAAAGGCGATTTTCTCAATATTTTGATTTTTTTGCACTCCCAGATTCCTGAGTTTTAAACGGTTGTATCTCAGCCAGATATTGTCCTATTCTAACAACTCACATATCTATAGAAAGTTTATTTATTCAGCTTTCAGATTATGTAAAAATCTCAATTTCGAAAAATTTACCCATAAGACTGGTTTTGTTGTCCGGGTCACATGTGTCCTGGCAAACAAGCTTAATTTACTTTCCATTTACCCGTCGCCTTTTTAGTAACACATAGGCCTATGCCCTGAATATTTGCAACACTATTCACAATAGGCTAAGTCATTTAAAATGCACACATAGAATACATATTGTGAACATAGAATTGAACATATCTCCCATTTCAATGGAGTGGAAGAAAGAGACTACTATGTGGCCCTGAGCCAGTGTTTTTTCAATGTGTCATGTAGGTTTCAGCAAAACTTGGTATTTTTAAAGTAGTCGTTTTGTGTCTTGCTGAATGTGTTTTAGGCAAGGCCATTGTGAGCAGATCATCGTATGCATAGCCTGTAGCAGGTTTTGTACTTAAACAGCTTTAAAGCTCAAATCCCCTTTACAAACAAGGAATACAGCTTGGATTCTACCACTTTCTTTTCGGGGATCAGTGGGTCTCTAAAACGTAACGAACACGGTATATTAAAATTTGTCTGCTTACATTTGAACATCATACTAATTGTATTTATCAGTTATAGGAAAGTATTGTGTTGAAATGGACAAAAGTCCAATATTGATCGCGGAATCATTTTTATCCATGATTAAGAACACCTATTCATCAGTTGGTATCTTCTACTCGCCAGCTGATCGGCCTTGACTCCCGGTGCGGTCCGTCGGACTGTACGCGGCCGTTAAATTATTGTATATTGTTTAAATTAAGTCAAATTCATTTTGGTGGCCGCTCGTGTCGGCATTTTGTACTTTTACGCTGCATTTTTCGGTGTGGGATTGCGTTGTAACCCGTTTTTTAGACAAACGTCAAGCCGAGGAATTCCCACACAAGCAGTAGGCCGTAAGCGAATCCCTGGTGTTTCCTGCAGCAGCCCGCCGCTTTTGCATCGTCGCCATGGGGGACACAGGGAGCGAGCGCAGCAAGCCGCCCAGTATACCTCCCCGCTGCCCTTGCGGATTTTGGGGGTAAGATTGTTCATTTAATACGTAAATATGATTGTTAGGCGAATCTGATGCGGATATGGTGATAAATGTGAATGAAATGTGTAGTGTTTGTTGTTCATTGTTGTAGGCCGATGGGATGGGGGTGGGGAACAACCACTCCTGTTTTTACATTCACAGCTGGTGTTCCCCCTCAAACACACAAATATAACAAGCACTTTCATCAAACACACGACACATTTTAATAGAAGGCCTCCACTAACGTAGAATTTAGTTGATCTGGTGGTTTTAATGAGTCTTGTGAGCAGGACTGACAGATGACGGGTATCCTCTATCAACAATCATTTGCTGTGTCTCACAGTCGTGTAAGCGACGTTAGATATAAAAACAGCGTTTTTGGAAATGAAGATGTTTAGCATGTAAGGATATTATTTTTGGACTATTCCAAATCCTACTTGGGCAGTATAATGTTTTTCATAACAGGGGTCCTTTTTGTTTATTTTTTGGTGTATAACATTTTCGGGCATCATAGGTTGCTGTCAGTTTTTGGCATTATATGTGGGATAATCTTTGTGCAGCATCACAAAATTTAGTAGCAATTTGGACATTACAGGAGAATAAATTAACTAAAAACCTAGTGATCTGTCTTCCTAGACAGCATGTTTAGAAATCATAATTGCATGCAAAATTTCCTGGCTTTCAAAACCTAGTGTGCTACCAACCTAGATAGCAGGGGTCCTGAACTGTAATGAGCATGTTTTTTTTAATAATTTGTCAAAATGTAGTATGCTGCCTACTTAGTGTGTTTAGCATGATGGCCATGTGTAGCATGTTTGAGCCACTGTAACTGGATCATGTTAATGGTGCATTTCAAAATGATGTTAATTGACGTTCTAAACAGTACATTAAAGCATCATAGGCAGTAAAGTGTGTACTACCTCTGATGTGTAGGGAGGCAGCTCACTAGTTTTTGACACCCATCCGTTGTGTCCATATAGACTGATGAAGGAATCATGACGGATTAACTTTTCATTGGGTGTGACATGAATCAGGGCTTTAAAAGCATTCGTCAGACTCAAATATGCATTTATTTACATGGATTATGTATCAAATCATTGAATCATGGTCTGTTTGATTTAATAATAATACAAACGAAATATAATTGAACCAACGCCACCCTTATATTCCTCAGTAACTAATCTATTTTAAAACAGGTCTGTTTATACAAAAATTGAATCTTGTGTATTCTTTTGGTTAGAATTTACAACTGGTCTTTTTTACCCACGTGTTGTGGTCATGTGATCTGTTCCATGGCATTCCTATATTGTATTAGTGGTGTTGTGCTTGTTATTCACATTGGTGTCTTGTTAAAAATGTAAAATAAAAATATGTCTTAAAAATATGACGGAATACAATTTATTGTAAATGCATATGTTGGTGATGGCATTTTTATGTTTACATTCGCATTTACACATCAACAGTCACAAGTTGGTTGTGAAAATGTGTAGGAAGTTAGATGCTATTATTCCCAAATGCCAAAATGCATGCCCACTAATACGAGTAAAACATAGACAAGTCTGCATATCCTTATTTTGTTCTTGGCTTTGTATAGGACCTGATCCTCTGCATATCCGTCCTTCTAGAGAAAGTAGTTGGCATGTTTCAGCATGGATTGTTATGTGAAGTTGTAACAGTGTAATGTATGTAATCTTTTAAAAGTAAACCCACTGGCTGTGAATGAGCTATCATATCGAAAAGCTTGTCTTAAGTAAGCACAGGTGACCAAAAGGGCGGGGCTTAGCCAAGGGTCAACTCAGTACAATGTTATTCATAGAGTTGTCGATTGAAGTCTGCTTCCAGGTATGTGTGTGTACATAGGCGTGTGTGGTGGGGTAGATAAACACGTTGACACATTGCGATTAGCTTTGTGCAATGTGTCAGTTTCAACGTTCAGTTTCGCAGCTTTCATCACTTGAATCCAATTCAGAAACTAGCTTTATATTGCATCATGGCAGAAAGAACCATATCTTCTTACCGTGTTTTGTTTTACATATATAGGTGACTATACATTAAGAGGCCTGATGAGACATTTTTGGTTGTGGATCTCACAGATTCAAATCACAGATCCTCTTTCCTTATTCAGTTGTGATTCGAACAGTTTGACTGGTTTGCGCGGATAAATTTGAAATCCTACAGTTTCTACAGGAACAATGTCTGCTATATTTTCCATCAAATTTATTTTTAGCATCTAGCACTATTTTTACAAGGAGAAGTGTAATTGCTGATGGTTGATGATGTTTGGACATTGCTGGTGATGTAAAGTTTAGCAGTTGTAAAAACTTATGATATGCTTTTTATTTGGCCATTTTATAAGTAGGGATGCACCGAATGTTCGGCCACCGAAAATATGTGAAGTGGCCGAATAAATTTTACCGAACATGACTCGTGATACGATCAAGCAGCAACCAGCGCAGAGAGAGAGAGAGAGAGAGAGAGAGAGAGAGAGAGAGAGAGAGGAGAGAGGAGAGGAGAGGGGGAGGGAGAGAGAGAGAGAGAGAGAGAGAGAGAGAGAGAGAGAGAGAGAGAGAGAGAGAGAGAGAGACGCATGCGCTTCATTACTGCCGCAAACATTTTGGCAGTGCGTGCGTGTGTGTGGAGCATTTTAAAGTGTCACAGAAAGACACAGAACGGTACTTGCCGCACGGAAGTAAATTTCCGAATGAAAGCGTCTTTACCGGTCGGTAACTTTACTTCAGACGGAAGCGGGCTGTCTGACAGTAGCCCCGCCGCTCGCGACATCCTTTGACATCATACAGTGGTCGCGTGCACACAGTTCCCTGTACTAAACAACTTGTCAAAGTATGTTCTGTGCATCCACGAGTGCACCTTCTGAGAGAACAGTCAGCTTTTGTGGGCGGAGTTTGGAGGAGAGACGTGAACTGAAATGGTTGTCAGTCCGCATCAGTCAGAATTGCTTGCATTGGATGTTTTTTTTTTCTCAAATCATTTAGCAATGTAGCCTATAATAATCCAACAGTTTTAGTTTATTTGTATTTTTATTTTATAGGCCTAATGTGGAATGACAGTTTTTAATGAAGTGTTTTGTTGTAGGGGTACAGAGTAACTTACATTACATTCTTTTAGCAGTCAGTTATAGGTAGGGCTGCACGATTAATCGTATTTCGATCGTGATAACGATAAGTGGGACACATGATTAATTAATTGAAATCTTCGCGATATTAATGTGTAAGGGAACAAGCACAAATCAAACAGTCTAAAATCAGCAAACTGTTTGTTGTTCTCAATTGGCGGAGTAACGGATGATAGACTGCGTCACAACTGAGGTGACAGCGTTTAGTTTGCGAGCGCGCTCTCTCATATTTGTAGAAGCTGGCTTCGCGGGATTGACAGATACGTTAGACAGCTTGAATGAACATAATGGCGGAGCAACAAAAGAAAGGCGCAGAAGGACGTTCGTTAGTTCCCAAAAAGGCGTCATACTCCGCTGTTTGGAACTATTTCGGGTTCGACGAATGTGATGTTGATCAGGTACGAGTCTTGTGCAAACTGTGCTCCTGTGCCGTCAAAACGTCCCAAGGTAACACAACCACCTTAAAAGCCACCACAGAGTACAATATCAAGAATTTCAAAGGCTGAAGTCAAAAAGAGGAACAGTTTTATTTTTACCAGAGTTAAAAAATCTCTGTTAGAAGCCTCAATATTATGTTCTGACATCTCTGTTTATAGCCTAATGTTTTATGGCTGTAAAATGCAATAAAAAAAGTTCTTAACTAAAAGAGTAATCGTTATTATTAATCGAGATTAATTTTTTGAGCAAAATAATCGTGATTAACATTTTTTCTGTTATAGTGCAGCCCTAGTTATAGGCCCAATTAATATAGGCTATTCATGAAGGGAGAGGTCTCAATTTTTTGTTTGAATTTACTTTGTTTTGCTCAATTTTATATTAAGTTGTATTGTATTTTATTGAAAAGCAAGACAAATTATTAAAAGCACATTTTGACTATTCAGTTTGTGCAATAGTGAAAAAAATAGCTTAATAAATAGAAGAAATGCGAAAAAACATGTTTGGTGTTCTTCGGCCTTCGGCCAAGTGTTTCACATCATGTTCGGCTTCGGCCAAGAATTTTTGTTTCGGTGCATCCCTATAAATCAATGTGGCGTACATCATTGTATAATGTTTTAAGCTGTGCAGTTGGCTCGTTGAATCAGCGTTACACTGTACGTTACACACCTAGTTCGCCAGTTTGTGGACTGAAAAGTTAACGTTATTTGAAAAGGATAAAAAGCTTTATTTGATTTGAAAACATTTCTGTTTGGTTGAATACAATAAATGTTTTATATAACTTGATAATTGTAATTTTCATGTAATTGTTATGTTTTAATATGTTAAGTGTTTGGTTAAGCCACTTAAAGGTACGAAAGGCCTACACGTGCGTGTACAAGATAAGGATGGCACCACCTCCGCCTCATTTTGAGCCAGGAAAAACCCTGATAGCTTCTCAGTGTGATAGCAAAAGTTATATTTCTGTCTGTTTCAATAAATGAAAAAATATATATATTTAAAAATGTCTTGTGCTGATTTAGTAAAAAACAGTGTAGCATCATATACCAGGGTCCTAACTGGGTTTTTACTGTCTTTTTGCACTAAACATTTTAGCCATATTGTATTGCTTTGGATAATTTGCAGCTAATCACAGTACAGTATAATCTTACTGGGATGGTCAAACAATCCCAATGAAAGCCCACTTAAACCATTTAAAAATCATCTGCTCATGAATTTCATCAGGATTGTGTTTTTGTAGCAATATTTCTCTTGGTTCTTATCAGCCCTATTATGAGGATTCTCTTTCTTTAATATCTCATTATAGGATGAATGGACTAATGTGGACCAAATTACAGTTCACTTATAATACGGATGGTGTGTGATGTAAGTAATGACAGTGGTGTCAGGTATTTCCCATTAAAAACTGTTAAATCTGAGATCTGCATAAAACTACATGGTTAGGGTGGTTATTTCGATAGGTTTTATATTCTGCCCTATTTAATAAGCCTATGCTTCAGGAAAAGTTTCAGTTAACCTGTTTTACATTGAAATCCATTTCTAAAACATGTGAATGGCTGTGTAACTGTGAACTTTGTGCAGACTTGCCAAACCCTGGTGTTAAATAACACAAGCAAATGCTGCTGTTTGGATAACCTGTGTCAAGAAACCTGATTTGTGCAACGGCACATGTTATTACAAATGATCAGAATCTCATTGCTTATTGTGTTTCATATGAGTCTGAAACAAGAGAAGACAAATGAGAAACATTTTGCTAAAGCTTATGCCTTTCAAAAAGCAAATCTGTTCAAATCCACCAGGATGTCAAGATTGATGGCTTTAATGTTTGGTGCAGGTTATCTGGAAATGTAGTTAACTATTAGATGGCATCAAAGGGAGGACAGCTGTTAAAATGTCAACAGGTGCTGCTATATATCCTTTCTCCATTGTAACTTTGTGATCAAAACATTGGTTTAAAAAAATGATAGATACAGGGCTCCAGACTAACTTTTTTACTAGGGGCCAGTGCCGATCCTAGAAGTCTGGGGGCCCTATGCAAACCGTTGTGAGGGGCCCTTGTCATAATAGTTCAAATGAGATAACTATAAGAAATAAAAATAATAAATCAATTAACACACTTAAATGATTTAAAACTGAAATAAAAAAACATTAAACTGACATTAAGAACAATTAAGTATTAAATTAAATTCACATTTTGATTCACATGTAAAGAGTCATTTACTTAAATTAATACTTGACTCTTGAACCATCTAGCTTTTTATAAACCAAGTGAGTTAATAACAAAAATAAACATGATAAATATAGTTTAGTCAAGAAAGCAAAGCATACAAAAACACATCAATAATTCTCTAATTGTGAAGACACAAAAATTACACATTGTCATGGGGCAAACGAAATACAATGGATTGTAGTGGTGTGCATTATAGCCGAGACTCACATGAACATTGTACAGGTTTTGTGACTGTAAGTCATTCCCTGTAAACGCTATTGAAGTTAGAATATTAATGTGCATGTAACTTTGGAGACGGTCCCTAAATCCACGACTATCGAACATCCACAGTCAAACCAACTGTATACCAGTCGACAAATACTAAATTTGTAAATCTTTCTGTACTTGCATAATTTGGCAAAACTAAATAAGACTTTGAAATAGTACAAAACACATGCCTTCTTGTTCTTTTTGCTTCACGTTGTTGCCGTTTTTCCGCTAGACGGATAGCTTCGTTTTGAAGCCATGGCCATGTGTAAAGATGCATCATAACATTATGCGCATGTCATCACCTGCGCGCACTGCATGATGTCCGAGTATGTCACAGTAATTAAATAAATTAAGTATTAAAAAGGAAATTTCCAAATGACGAAGGCAGAAATCCGCGTCTTGTTTACATTATAATGTTTTTCATCTGTACTCAAGGAGGCCCCCTGGTGGTGCATGGGCCCTACACAACTTGCGTAGTTTGCGTATAGGAAGGATCCGCTCTGCTAGGGGCACACCTTAAATCAGCCTGCAATGCAATTATTGACATTTCTCCCCAAAATAGCTGTATTACTGACAAATACTTTGATAATAAACAGTCAACTCATAGAAATTACAATGTGCAGTTTTATTTTAATTTCAGAGGGATATAACATTATTCAATACCAGGGACATACAGAGTTTTTTTGTTAATTCTGTGCAAAAATGTTGAAAATTTTTGTTTTAAATGCTTTTACATTTGTACAGAAGTGTAAATATGTGTAATTGTGTTAAAATAGTTTTCAAATACTACCTGTCTATGCATTTAACTGCAGTTGACAGTGGTTTGCTTCTGTTCATCATTTAAAAGGAGGCAGAGCCTACAGAGAAGCTTTAAGGGCTAAGTAAAGAGACTGTATAAACTCTGAATACACCAGAGGAAAAAAGTGCATGTCATTTTGTATGAAAAAGTATATATTTTATTGGATATAGTGTTAAAGCAAAACAAAAGGCCTTGTCTTAATACATTCTTATGATGATTTTATTGTGTATTAAGGACATTTTTCATCATGTTCACAACACAATGTAAAGATAACTTCACATAAACTTAACTAGAGCATTCACCTGTCGTTCATTCTTGTTGTGAACGGATTGGAAATGATTCAGTAGGGATGCATGATAAATTATCGGCCATATCTGTATCGGCCAATAAATGGTCTTTTTAATTAGGGTTGGGGCAATAGACATTGACATCGTTCATCGCCGATAGCTGACAGTCGTTACAATGTCGGGCCGGCACAACGGGTGTATGCGCGAGACAGAGACTGACGTAGAAAGTGAAAGCAAACAGTGAATCGTAGTAATGCTCTCACGTTGTGTGCGTGTAAACTTGTCAATGACGACCTGATGGTAATTCCAAATTTGCAGGTTGTACATGCGCGAGTTCTTTTAAAAATGCTCACGCTGTCTTGAAAATTTGTCGCGAAATGTGATTTGGTCGCAGTCTGGAGCCCTGATATAATTGTTTTTAATGTTTTGGCAGATGGTCATCTAGCAAACTGATATAACCCTCGCCCCGCCCCCCCGATGTCATCGTCCATCGCAATGTTTCACTGTAGGAATCGTCCGATGCCAATTTGGTAGACATCGCCCAACCCTAATTTTAATGTTATCGGTATCGGCCGATAATAAAATTTAGGCTGATATATTATAGCCGATAAATCATAAATCATTTCCTCTGCTTAAACTTCTTCAGCTGCACGCTGCTCAAAGTTAAAATACAGTACAGTACTGTCTTTCTGTCATGATCATTCACTTACTGCTATTAGCAAAACATTGTTAATGTAGGTACAGCATGCAGATACAGTATTTATGAATGTGTAAATTATAGGAACAAAAGCATATGCTTTCTGTCTTGAGACCTGTTAGACATGTGGCTGTTAAGAATTTTTTTTGGGGTTGCACTTAGGGGTGGGAATCACAGGGTACCTCATGATACGATTCGATTCGATACATGGCTCACGATAGGGATCAACGCTAAGGATTTTTTCTACTGGCCTGGTCGGGCAAGTGATTCTCATTTTTACTGGCCCTGCCAAAATTTTCACTGGCCCCACCACAAAAAAGTATTAAATAATATCTAGTTATTTGTTTCTTGTTTTTCACCTATGGAATTTTTAATAAATAAGGGTATGATACCATAAAAACTATTGGCCTATAACTCAAAATTTCAAATATTTTTGAAGACAACTAATCCGTAAGTAATAAAATAATATCAAGTAATCAAAGTATGTGCAATAGCACAGATAAATGTAATAAAGCAAACATACAAATAATCAGTGCATTTTAGGTTGGTCTAATAATAGTAGTTATCAGGTATACTTTATAGTCTTCACAGTATTCAATCTAATATTTATTTAACCTTACTAAAGTTAAAATTTAATCAGTGAAGAGCAGTGAGTGTTTTTTGTCTTTGTTGTTTGATGAACAAAACTGAGACATTTATTATGCTGCTGCCTCTTTAAGACATAATTGATTACTTTTTTAAGGATAATTGGTAATATTGGCATAATTTTGTGTCGATATGTCTGATTAAGAGCAAGAAGACGTGAAAGAGAACTCAATTCAGTATTTTGCGCGTTGTCTGATGCGGCATTCCGTCCGCGCGCGTATCTCAAGCAGCACGTGAGAACCGAATCCAGTCCTCTTTTGCATCTTCTTGGAAATATTTAAATAGGCAAGTCTTAAAAATGTACAAATTATAATTTTCCATGACGATACAGCACTGGCCCGATCGGGCAAGTGACAGTTCTCTCAACTGGCCTGAGGATCTCCCATGCTCCACAATGCACCGAATTTGCGATTGTCAATGTCTCGCTTGACAATCCTATAATGATACATCACGATATCTATGACTATGAAAACAAAATGCCCATGAAAAGGTTAAGTGCAACATTTGTCACTTTATTTAAGTTTTCAGTAGGTAAATTAATAGCATATTACCAACAACATTTCAAGTAAATTAAAGATTTTATGCTTAAATTTAAAGCTTATCGTTGTGAACTGACACATTTTTACTCCTTAAAGAATCCAGGTACATTTATACATATAACAGCCTCTTATTTAAACCTGTGAACCTTTCAGATAAACTTGAAAACATCTCAGTGTTAACCAGCTTAATCAAAATAAACCTGAAAACATCTCAGTGCAGCAACTTTCATTAAACCTGTGCACATTAACGGTCATTCTCATATATGCACGGAGCATCTATTATTTTATGAGCACTAACTGCCATCCTAAACTCTTTCTCTGACTAGTTAACGTTTGTTCACGTTTCCCTCATTCATGTGTTAAGCGCCAACCAGTGGAGCCAATGACAAACTAATGGTTACCTTGTTTTCTGCAGTGAATGTTTTAAAATAAAAGCTTTTTGCATTTTGTTTAAATCTTATGGAATTTTATATTAATATTTAGATACTGTATATTGGCCAATATATTGGTTATCGACTTCCAACGTTTAAGAATTATCGGTTATCATTATCGGCCAAAATTTACATATCGGTGCGTGCCTAGTCTCAAGTAATAAACAGATAAATGGCGTATTCTGAACTCCTCCGCGGTTTGTTTAGTTTAGAACTGCTCAAATTTCAAATCGTTCGTCCTCAGGCTCAAAAAAATCCGTCACAGCAAACAGCGAATTGTAGTAATGTCACGTTGTGTCTGTAAACTTGTCAATGATGAGCTGAGCTGTGACCGACGCGACGACAGCGAGATACATCAGTCACCCAGCCGTGCACAGCGCTCAGCTCTGGACTCCCCTTCTCACACACATAGACTTACACTGGTGGGTTCGCAATCTACTCGTCTTTTCACATGAGATATAACAACTAGAAAAAATCAAAATCCTAATTGGCAGGTCGCACATGCACGAGTACCAAAAACCGTTCGCAAAATGCGACCATTTAGTCGCAGTCTGGAGCCCTGAGATAATTAGATTAACAGTTGACCCAAAATCATTAACTCACCCTTGAGTTGTTCCAAATCTGTATAAATTTAATATTTGGAAGAATGCTTGTTACCAAACAGTTCTTGGACCCATTGACTACCACTAGGAAAAATGACAACGGTTGTCAAAAGTGCTCAGTACGATTTGCTTTTGGTACATTCTTCAAAATATCTTCTTTGGTGTTTAACAAAACATAGACATTTATAAAGCAGTTTTCCCTACTATTGTAGTCAATGGGGTCCAAGTTTGGTGACAAGCATTCTTCCAAATATCTTTCTCTGTGTTCATCAGAACAAAGGAATTGATACAGATTTGGAAAAACTCGAGGGTGAGTAAATATGACAGCGTTTCATTTTTGGGTGAACTGTTCCTTCGTCTTCTCATTTTGATTCTAGGGTAGTTTTACTGACATCAGATGTATGAGGTTTGCTATCGTACCAAAGTCATTTCTTGGCATGTGCAGATAGAGGGCAGAAGTGTGAAGGGCAGCTATGGAATTTCATTTTTCATTTCCATACTTCCATCTGACACCTACATTTTAACACCTGTTAGCACGTCGGTCTTCTCATTTTCGAGCGTGCGGTATCTTTTGGGAGCTGGTGGCAGGGACAAAGGGTAGATAGTGAGATCATCTGTTGTGTTTGGATGCGGCGTCCCCTGCGATTGACACATAAATTATATTAATATGACATTGTATTGACAAATGATTCAACCAAATTGCCTTTTCGTGACATTTGAACGTCGTTTATTACCTTAAAACCGAAATTAAACAGCTTTTCCTCACGGAAGGTCTGCATTCGGCAAAAGTGAGCTAATGAAATATTTCATGTCCAGTTTTTTTCTCATGTGGCAAGTAGCCGTGTAATAGGCGGGATAATGTACGAGCTGCCAGCTGTTATCGTGGCATAAGCCCCTGAAAGTAAAAATAGGGCTGTTCAATGATTAATCACGATTAATAGCTTCCCAAATAAAAGTTTGTGTTTATAATAATAAATGTCTGTGCCTATTTATTTTGTATTTCTAATAGGGCTGTGCATGATTAATCGCAATTACCACTAAATCCTGCTGAAATTGAGCTGTCTGTGATTATGCAAGGCATTTTTTTTATGCGTAGCTTTGTCCGCCTGTCCAGGCTCTGGGAACAGTAGGTTATTAGGGATGCACCGAAATGAAAATTCTTGTCTGAGACCGAAGCCGAAAAAAATGTAGATATTTGGCCGAAGGCCGAATACCGAACACTGAACATGGCTTTTCGTATTTCTTCAAATTTTTTCACTATTGCATAAACTGCATGGTCAAAATGTGCTTTTTATATTTTGTCTTTCTTTCCAATGTGATGCAATATAACTTAAAATAAAACTGAGCAAAACAAGTAGGCGAAAAAAAAAAAAAAATGGAGCCCTCTCCATTCTTGAAGAGCCTATAACTGACTGCTGAAAGAATGTACTGTACTCTGTACCCCAACAACAAAACACTTCATTAAAAAGTGTCATTCAACATTATAAGATAAAAATATGAATAAACGAAAACTGTTGGATTATTAAAGGTTGCACTGCAAATGATTTAAAGGAAAAAAACCATCCATGCAAGCAATTCTGACTGACAACCCTTACAGTTCACGTCTCTCCTCCAAACTCCGCCCACAAAAGCTGACTTTTCTCTCAGAAGGTGCACTCTTTGCCGGGATGCACAGAACATACTTTGACAAGTTGTTTAGTACAGGTGTGCACGCAACCACTGTATGATGTCAAAGGTTGTCTCGAGGGGCGGGGCTACTGTCAGACCACCCACTACAGTCTGAAGTACACAAGTTACCGACCAGTACAGAACTTCGCTCATTTACGTAGTAAGACTGGTTAATTATTGCCTGAAAAGTTAGTTGAAATTTTTCAACTTTTCTGTTCAGGTGAAAAAATTGAATGTTTTATAAACTTATTAGTTGTCATTTCCATCCAATTTTTAGAACTTTAATGTAAGTGTTTTGTTTAGCTACTTAAAGGTACGGTAGGCCTAGTACATGCGCATTGCACCACCTCCGCCTCATTTTGAGCCAGGAAAAACCACACGATTCTGGATAGATTGAGAATCACGATACTTTTGTTTCGAGATTGCAATTCTTTTACGATTCTGAATGATGACTAAAAGGAATACATCATTTTCTAGAGGTTCTGACAAAAAATAGTTTATTTAGATATGTAATATTTAGGACTTTGCTTCAAAATTATTACATATTTCATGGTTAACCAGGGTTTTTCCTGCATAGAGAAATTGGAGGCGGCCGCCTCCGTCAAATGTCGTGCCGCCTCAGGCTCTCGCCAAAATTATGTTGCGAGTCTTCACAAGAAATGCTGCGTGCATTTAACAGTTGCGACATTACGCCACAGTGGAGGCGCTGTTTCGTAATCAGCACACTGAGGCTCTAAAAAGAGTTCCAGAACAAGAGCCAGCCTGTGTTTCACGGCTGTTTGTTTTGCATCCAAGTACGTTTAATTTCTTGAAATTTATTAAATTAACATGACGTACATCATTGTAATGTCTTTAGCTGTGCAGTTGGATCGTTGAATCAGCGTACACTGTACACAGCGAGTTCGCCAGTATGAACGCACATTGCGTTTAGAACGACTCGAAAATGAATGACTCATTTGAACCGATTCATTTAAACTATTGAACTTTTCAGTCACTAGCGAATATAAGAGATCATTGAATCATTTAAAGTGAACCACAGAGAATGCAAGATGTGAATGAGCTTTGCTCATTTAGAAAGACTGGTTAATTCAGTTGGCTGAAAAGTTAGTTGAAATGATAAAAAAGCTTTATTTGATTAAAATAACATTTCTGTTTGGTTGAATAAAAGTAATGTTTTATATAACTGAATAATTGTCATTTTTATCTAATTTTATTAGAACTTTTAATATGTCAAACTCAGTCACTTTGGTTAAGCCACTAAAAGGTACGGTAGGCCTACATGTGTGTGTACAAGATCAGGATGGCACCACCTCCGCCTCATTTTGAGCCAGGAAAAACCCTGTTAACCTACAGTAAATATAGCGAGATTTGTTTTACAACAAAAACCATAGTAAACTAAAGTGGTTCATTTTTTAAAGTTTTACTTTAAATGCAAAAGTTTAACTTCCTAAAAAGTATTAATGCATTGAAGTAACTTGTATATGAAATATTTCCATATATTATATACAGTAAAACAAATTATTAAGGTGACACTTGCAATTAAAGGTCTTTAGAAAGATTTATCAATTTTCCTTGCATATTCGACTGCTTGAAGAAGTCTTTAAAGAAAGACAAAACTGATAAACATAACACAGTATTATCACCTGTAAACAGTTTAAATAACCTGAAAACATGAAATGCTGGCCAACTTAATGAAAAGCTCTAAAAGCGCAGCTTCTCTATTAGCGTTTTTACAGCTATAAGCGCCACACACGCTCATGACCAGTTTTTACCGTAATGACAGAGATAAGCGCGCATTTGGATTTGTGCAATTGTTTTGGAACTGCAATCGTTAGTCTTGTTTCAAACCTGTCCACTTTATATGTGAAGCGTAATCGGAATAAAGTTACACAATCCTGAAAGACATCCATAAGAGCAGTTCGTTGCCAGTCAGGTATTTACTTTGTTGGTTTGTTATTTGGTGTGAGATTAATTTGGGCAGACTGTGAGCTTGTCAACTCGTACGCATGAGACAAGCGTTTACAACTCTCTGCCTTAATCCCAGTTCTTCTGTGATCATTTGACACAGAAATAATGATAGTGTGTGGTTGAAAAGACTGTTTCATACCTAATGATGATAATGCTTTCTCTGCTTCGGCTGCAGCACCAACACACATTGAAGTGTTATGATTTTAGTCGGAGGTGTAATGGACACACGAGAACCGTTGAGGTTCATTAATGAGATCGTGTGGTTGTTTGAATTGAGATCGCGATGTTTTAACGATTAACCGTGCAGCGCAGTCATGTGACCACGATAATATTGATAGAATTTTGCTATTGCGATAACACGATATCGATAATATTGTTACATCCCTAATAAAATACCAATAATAATTTTTTTTAACTTAGATTAAAATGAAAGATAAACGTATAAAATAAAAGTTTAACAAGTTTAAAACGAAAGAAACAAAAATGTTATTTTTTATACTGTATTTGTTAAAAATGTTATTTTGAGTTTTACAGAATAAATGTAGATGTCAGTTTAAATAACAAAGGTGAATAAATTATTTTTGTGCGGTTTTTTTTAAAGATGTGTTGTTGATTTGTTTGATTCGTCAGGTTGTTGAAACTTTCACTGTGTGTGTGTTGTGTGTTCATGCTGAAGTCGTGATTGGGCTCTTGCGTCTCTTCATAAGCTGTAATTGCAGGTGACATTTAACAGGAGATGTCACATTAATCCGCAGAGAGGCCGGCTTGATTGGTTTGGAGTGATGTGATGTGACAGAAGACCACACACTGAAACATAGATGTGGTTTTTCCCCAGCAGAGTGAAGTTGTTTCATGAACTCTTTTCTAACTCCAAACTTTAATGTTAACATCAGAATTAACACAGTTTACTTCATAATTGTTATTGGTCTTAGACTTGGACACAGGCATATACCGTTCTTGTAGCTTTTTTGTTGGGCATTGTAAGCAGTTGGTGTCCAAACAACATTGGCATTGACTTCCATTGTATGGACGCAAAACCACTGAAACATTTCTCAAACTATCTTCTTTTGTCATATACAGGTTTTGAACAGCATGACGGTGAATAAATGATGACGGAATTTGTATTTCTGGGTGAACTGTACAGCGCTGTGTTGGTTCATGTTGTGTCAAGATTCATAAAGGATTTGGTGTGTTTTGTTGGTTTATGCCCAGCCAGTGTGACTTCATCATTACTAGATGGGTTTCCTGCTGTCAAGAACATTGATGGATCATCTGGTTTAACCGTTTCCTCGCTGTCAGGAACTCATCATCTGTCAACACGCATCATAATTCAGCTCATCTCCATGGCAACCCAACCTTTTCATACACGCGCAACCCGCCCCTGTCAGCGCGTTCATGTGGTGATGTTGCCTTCGGATGCGCTCATCTGCTTAATATGCATTATTCCTACCCACAATACCCTGCTTCCTCCCCATGCTTCCTTCCGCCTCCTTGATTGGGCGCTGATTATGATTGCGATTGATTGTGCTGAAGAAGGTCTGTTGATGTTGTTTTCAACCTGTGTCGTCCCAAGGGAGAGCTCGGAGCCGGTGCAGGAAATGCGACGGCTGTTTGCGTTATGTAAATAAAGTGTGTGTGATGTATAACCATCCTCAGGCTGCAGGTATAGAACAGTGAAGAGGCCGATTTGTAGGAGATTCTGCGCGTCGTTTTGCAAGTGTTGACGTTACATTTGTTTGTTCGGGTGATGTGGTGAATATTTAGAGTATCAGTTACCAGAGTAATGGTTTCAAAAAGGTATTTGTGTTGTTGAAAAGTCCTTTTAGAGGCAGAACAACTTTTTACGGACAAACTTTTCTTTTGCATTAGGAATAGCATGCATGCATTGTGAGCATGTATTAACAAAATAAAAAGTGAAATGTTCCATTTTTCCTCTGATTGTGTCTATCAGGACAAATTACAAATTGGAATATTTTACTTTTTTAAATAACGTTTGTTCAGTAGAGTATTTGACTTGTCTGTGCTAAAGAGATTGATATGTACTGCATTGATTTAGAGAAGCTTCACATAAAAAAAAACACTGGAAAATATTGATTTCTCACCAATAGTGATGCACGCGATAAGCTGCAATTTAATATCTGTTTCCGCTTCCTCTCCAGGTCCAGCAAAACCATGAACCTCTGTTCCAAATGCTTTGCTGGTAAGTGTTTGTTTTGCATTTCAATCACTGTGGCTATTTAATAGTTTTTGTGTTTGCGTAAATATATGTGTATAAGAAATTCTCACACTGTTCTGTCCTTTACAACAGACATACAGAAGAAACAGCCAGACGAGGACTGCACTCCAGAGCCCGCCCCCAGCTCCAGCAATAGCCAATCAGCAGTCTTCTGTAATGAGTCGAGCAGCAGCAGTAGCCAAACCCTGTCCTCCAAGCCAGCCAGCTCGGAGGAGCCTTCATCAGAAGCCACGCCTCTTCCTGCACAGGATGGTGAGGGCACACGGTTACTCGCGCTCATGTCATTTCAACCTCGTATTAGTTTCCTTTTTTTGTGAAACACAAAAGGAGAAGGATTTGTAATATAGCTTACAAATCATATTGTGTTTCATGAAAGTTAGATGAGTTGCAATGACAAAAGGGAAATTAAACGAGTGCTTAGTGGTCAGTACAATATAGAACACCACAAATGTAGGAATGATCTCTGACAGAAGGAGCTGAAAGTTATTAAAGTTGAGTAATAATGATATCATTGTCTCTTCTCTTCCAGAAGTCTCCAGTACAGACACAGCTCGCGGCACCCTATCCACTCCTACAAAACGACCCTGTGACTCAGGTACACCTCATCACCAACCCTGTGTGTGTGCGAGACGGCTTTTAATAGTCTAGCACATCACACCAAAGGAAATCTGAGTTGTAAATGCAACTACAGTTTGAAAGTCTTTATTTAAGCTATTCAAGAGCAATGCATATCTCTAGAGTGAAAATTTGCTTACAAATTGTTTAAAAAATGGTGTTTCATATTTTAATCAGATGACCAAACAACTGCTGTCGCCCAGTAGATTATTTTTCCCCAAAATATATTTTTACCAATTTTTTGAATTTTGAATCTTTCAGCGCATGTTAATGATGTTTTATATTTAAACTGCAATATGTGACTTTTTTGGGTAAAAATGAACAAACCAGTTATTGAGAAAGTACATTGAAGTAACTCTTTATATTACCACAACTGTAAGCTTATAAATAGTAATTTATAAGTTGTCAGTTTAAGGTCATTCAATGCAAAGGTAAGCACATAAAAGAATCTCCAATTTTATATTCGACAGAAAAACAATTTTTTTTACAAATAGATATTTTATATCTCCTGTCTTTGCAAGTCAAATTCTTTCACTTAGAAATTGTAGTAGTTATGTTTACAGGACTTTGGTTGCTTTTGCAATGCTTAACAGCTTCACATGTCTCCATCCTTGGACAAACACGTTTTTAAGACTGCGTAGGTTAAATGTACTAAAGGAGAAATTCCGTTCAAGCCGTAAAGAGGTTTTAAAAATCCTCTTTAAGTTTTCTGCAGTGGTTTCACGTTGTGCCACATCTGCACAGGTCACCACTGGCTGGTTGCCAGTGCCCTAGCAACCAGCCAGAGCACCATAGTAACCCCCTAGAACAGCATTTAAAGTTTCTAAAAGCTTCAGACGTCAAATCTGACTGCCCAATTATTTGCGCTACATAAGGACTATATAATCTTTATATAAACTGTGTGAAGCCTCCACTTAAGGTCAACATTCAGAGCTTATCTTGAGTTTAGTTAAGGTGTTTAATGAACGGCTCAAAGCACAGTTCATTTCGGCCGTTTGATCGCGCCAGGTATTCCAGCAGAAGTAATGCACATTAGACTTCACAAGAGTGTAAAAATGTCTATGCGTTTGACTTTAGGTTCAGAGAGCGAGTCGTCCCCAGAGAAGCGTGTTCGGCTGGGAGAGGCCTCATGTTCTGAAGGTTCTCCACGAGTGCCCAAGCAGAAGAACCGTCGGCGGTGCCACAGCTGCCAAACCAAACTGGAGCTCGTACAGCAGGAGCTGGGGTCCTGTCGTTGTGGTCAGTATCACAGTCATCTCTTTCAAAAATCGACATCCTGAGTGATGCGACGCAACAAAACTGTAATGCTTCTAGGCCTGCGTGTTTATCTGCAGTGGAAGCATTGTAGTTCAGTCACGTTGCATCGCTCGGGATCAGACGGATTCTCTGGACTTTCTTTTACATTACCAAACATTCTTACTCGAATGGCATTCATATTCAGGGGCGTTCTGTGTGCGCTCATCTCTCACCTGTCTGTTTCTGCAGCGGTTGCAATTTTGGCAAGAACTTTGAGATCCCTACAGAACCGAAAGAGAGGATATTTAACCCCCCCTCGGCCATTTCAATTTCAGATGCTAACTGTAGGTAATGAAATAAAGTGAGCGGTTAAGCATAATTGCAGTGTGAACAGCAGTTCATCTTGTTTTGTTGAACTGAAGGTGGTATTGTACAGCAGCAGTCAGAGTCATCAGTCTGATAGCGGTTCCCACTGATCTGATAATACGCTTATGAATCCGACTGTTCTCACATCTGAGTCATTATCTCTCTGGGGTCTGTCTGAAACGGCACTCCTGCAGTTAGTCGACGCTCAAAATTTCGTAGCTTCAACTCGTTGGGGTTGGGAAAGCTGTGTCTGTGGAACGCCCGCAAGCGTTTATTCCTGTGTGGGTTACCCGGACCCGTTACATCTGCCATCAACATGCGCTTTATCAGTTTTTTATGTTTTCAAACAGGCCAAACTTAGTCCTTTTCCAAAGTCACACTCAAATTAAAAGAGCAAATGTTTTAATAGCATTTTTGGGAATCGCCCACTTACGGTCATATCTGCATATTTAACCGGGACAGGAGAACCTGTATTACAAATGTACCTGTTACAGTGTATTAGTTCCCAAATTGAACAGCAGGTTGTGCTGTGTCGCATGCAGTTGTTTGTGTGCGTTTGTATGTGTCGTTCTGTGGCTGCTGTAATTGAAGGATTGAATGCTTTTAATCATCTCGGACTCATTAAAAACGCAACGTGTATTAATGAATATATTAAACTCTTGGTAATGAGGCTCTTAAGCCTAAATGGATCCTCCTTTTAGTGCCGAGCAAGTTTTATTTACTTAGAAATGATCATCATGTTTGTGGTATGTGTTGTGATTTACTGCACTTAATCTCTCTGGAAAAAGCAGGAGAATGGATAAGATGTGTTGACATTTACATTTGCGGCTGCATGCATTTATCCAAAACAACAAAACATGAAGTATGAATGCAGATTTTTTGTCGTGCCTATGAAGCGTGCCGCATTAAAAACGTAAATCGATTTCGGAGATTGATTTGCACAACCACTCAAAACACTCCAAGCATCACGTGTCAAGTTTTGCAAACCCTACTCAAGTTTTCCTTCGAAAAAGTTAAAAATATGGTTTTATATTTATTTGAAAATGATTTAATATCTGTATAGTTTATTTTTCCAAGCATGGTAGCTTATCAGAATAAACAGTCGGTGACATGAGAGCTAGTTGTTGTCTTAAAAGCAGCAGTAAGTGGATGTTCTCTCAACTCATGCTGGTAAACTGAGTGTGCTGTTAAAATGCTCCTTAAAGATGAGGTAACGCATGCAGTTTCGGCCAATCTCATATTAATCTTGAGTACCTATAGAGTAGTATTGCATAGTCTTTAGTTTGATCAAATTGATGAAAAACAGAGACAGCTGTACGATTATTTCCGGAAAAAGACGAGTGCCTGGAGGCGTGCGGGAGGGGGCGGAACTACAGCACGAGCTTACAATACATCATCGCATTGATTCACTATAAGTTCGTGTTGTTTACATTATGCACGTCCACGCCGATTGCCAACAAAACAGACTTAGTTTGACTTGCTGCGTGCGGTTCATGTCCGGCATCTTTGAGCGCTGGGACCGCACCATCTATCAGTTTCAAATGATCTCCAAATCCAGCGAACATTACTGCGCATGCGCACTCTTGTGACTCCAACTGAACTTCCGGGACACATTCACAAACAATAGAGTGCCTGTAGATGATTTCTGATAACAATCAAAAGAAACATAGAAGAACCGTTACTTGGCTAAACTTGAATCTGTAATATTTTGAATTTAGACACTGATACGAAGCTCAGCCGCTAGATGTCAGTGTACCATACGGTTTGTTTAACTGTCACCGAACTGCAGGACCCATTCAACTAATTGTTTATTTAATAAAATGAACTAAATTCAATTATTATATAGTAAATGAGTAATACATATAATATTAACATGAAATAAATAAAATATAAATAGTAATATTATTAGACACTAGCCAAACAACTACATACGGACTACATAACATTCATCACCGAAATGCAGTGAGCAAACAAACACAGCTAAGCTTCCGTCAGCCGTGTGAAGCGGCATTGATGGGCGTGCTCTTTCTCACGCTGGCTGATTGACGCGTGGACGTGCTCTTTCGCTCGCTGGATGACGCGTGGGCCTGCTTTTCTGGGAGAATTGTCCAATAAGGGACTAAGAACCCTTGTTACGAAACGGGAATCCATGTTCGAAAACAACTTTCCAAAACCTGTACGAACCCTGGCGGAGTGAATCGAGCACAGAAATATTACATCATGCGACAAGTTGACCATGTTGAGCTTGAGAAGCCAGCGCGTTTAACAGTGTAAGAAGTCGTAATGCATGAAATAGCATGTTACCTTCGCTTTAAAATCAACCTTGAGATTATACAACACCTCTTATCTCTGTCTCTCTCTCATCCGTCCTCAGGTTATGTGTTCTGCATGTTGCACCGGTTGCCGGAGCAACACGACTGCATGTTTGACCATCTGGGGCGTGGCCGAGAGGAGGCCGTGATGAAGATGGTTAAACTGGACCGCAAGGTGGGCCGAACCTGCCAGCGCATCGGAGAAGAGTGCTCTTGAACGCCCCCCAGTCCCTTCTCACACACACACACACACACACACACGCACACACGCACACACACACACACGCACACACACTGTAGTCCACTTATCTGACACGCACACAATCACCCACTAGTGGCATCTTTATTTCTCCAGTACATCTCAGTGGACCCCACACCCTTGCTTGACCTCTGACCTGTGTCCCGTTCAGTAGCCTCGGGCTCATCACACACACAGAGCCTTAATTTTCTGATATCTGCCTCCACCCCCCAGTGCAAATACAGGTCAGCAGGTCACACGAACTACCCTCAAGGTCACGGCGGAAAGGACGCAACCTCTTCCCCACTCCCAAACCGTCTGTACTTTGGAGAACTGCTCTTTCTCAAATGCTGCGATCGACTCCATGGGAAACATGCCGATCGATCCAGACCTCTGGGAATTTCTGTTCCACCGCTGGAAGTCTCCTGCATCACGTGGACGTTTTTTTTTTTTTTGAGGGAGGAGGGGCAACCTGGATCACCCAAGTCACTCTGCCCCTTTGCTTTTCTGCGTACGCGGCGGCTCTGCTGCGGCTCAGAGAGAGATTTCCCGTTTTACGCTCACACACTCGCTCATATGCACTTTCAGCCGCGTTCTCGACGCTCGGTCCGACACGAGGACTGAAGCAAAATCAAACGGTACCCTTTGGATGTGGTTCAGCTGGGAAAGGGCCGCCCACAGCTCGTCTGGGAACTGTAGTTCGTTCAGGTCTGAATAAACACACTCTGTAACCTCGTGAAACTCCCATCAGCCCTCGCAAAATACTCTCTGCCTGTTTTAAAGCAGCTGAAAGGTTTTCTGCCATTGTTCTTGCTTTCTCCCGTGTCATTTTTGCCCTCCCGACAGTTTCTCGATAGTCTCTAGCCTGCTCATGCTAACCGTCCTTTCTGCATTCTCTTAATTCTCTCTTTCTCTTTTTCTCTCCTCCCTGCTGTCCGTGGCATTGAGGAGGAGTGTGTTCACCGGTGGTGGGAGCGAGGAAGTCAGAGTCTCAATTTACCGGCGCTTTTATTATCATTTTGTTTTTTTACTGGTTTTGACTGGTTTTCTGTTGAGATGTTTAGAAGGACAGAACTGAAGAAAAGAGATGAATATTGTGTATCTTAAGAAAAATCCTTATTTAACCTCCTTTGTGTTTCTGGTTAACTCACTCTAGCATAGAGCTGCATTACTTTGCCCTTTTTAGGTTAACATAAAAACATACAAAAATATGGATAAGATTAAAGATTCTGTAGCCTTTTTTCTTTGTTTTCTTTTCCTTTCCTCTTTTGCTGATAAAGAATAAACTGGATTAGAGGATGTGTGGCATTTTTTATTTTATTGACCGTAATTGCATTCATACACGCATTACAAAGGCTTTACAATAAGGTTTGTTATTTGTTAACGTTATTTAACGTGTTGAATGAATCTTTATTGTAAAGCGTTATAAAAAAGCTTTAAAGCTACACGGGTGTGCCCTTGTAGAAAAATTATTTGCGGTAAATGCACCAAAATTCTGGCAGTCTGTTATTTTTAAGCTCAGTTTTGTTTTTGTTTTCCAGTAAAAATATCTAAACATCATTTCAACAGGCAATTAACACAATTGCAAAAATAAACTTCTTTTGAATGCAGTTTTTTTACCCCATTAGTACTTGGTGTGTTCTTGTTTTACACATTTACACATCAACTATATTTTATCCTCATTTATTCTGAGCAGTTATGCTATTGTAATTCTCACAAGTAAATTAAGTCAAGTTTATTTTTACAGACTGTTTTAGTGACGACAACATAAACGTTATGTCTCAGACTTCCGGTAGACCACCGCAATAAATCAATAACTGTTGAGTAGTTTTGATACAATTTAATGCGACGAATATACGGTAAAATATGAACTTAAATGAATATAAATTCAGTATAAAATAAATTATATTATATGCAAACACAGACTGGAAGTTAATTTCAGACCAGCCAGTCTGTAGCGCTTTTTATCATTTGCATTTTATCAAAGCAGCTGTACAGGGAAAAACATGTGTTAAACCAAACAATGGACAAATAACAAAGTTAACATGGCTTGATTTTAATGTTTTTTTTTCTTCATTTTTTACTGGAAAATAAGACCGATACTAAGCTTGAAAATGATTTTTGCATGGAAGGAAGTTTTACGCTTTATAAGAGCCAAGACGTTACCTTTGTCATACAAGCCTACTCGCAACTTATACATTTAAATATTTGTAATATGAGTCAATACCTTTAGTGTGATTGTGTATTTGTGTTCACAGGTCTTGTAGGTAATGTTTGTCTCGGATCTAAAGGGGTCAGTGATTTGTCAGTTCTTGACTGTGAGAAACGACTCATTCCGGCCCACAGACCGAGTGATAATAATAAATGTGCTGGATGTTGTTGGAGAGTGGGCAGGGAGTTGAGTTCCTGACACTGTTAACTCTCACCCGATGACCATTAACACAGACTCCCTATGACTCTACACGAAACTAATGTCTTTAACAGACTAATGTACAGTTTATAGCCTGATTTGAGCTAAATAAGCACTGTTTATGAGACTTGTTCATATTATGGGTTATTTAAAGTGTTAAGCATAACCAACAGCTTTGGAGATTCCTGAAAAGACTTTGTTAAATATAAACTTAATATAAGCGTATTATATAATAGCATATTACAGAAAATTCAAGGCTAAACTTCGCGTGAATTAAATTGTGTTTATAACATAAGACAAATGAAAATTTAGGCTTAAAGGGATATTCACACAAAACTATTGTTGTCCGTCATCGTTTATTCACGCTTATGTGGTGGAAATTCTGTATGTGCGACTTTCTTCAGTGTAACACAAGAGAAGATATTTTGAGAAATGTCTCAGTGGTTTTGTGCATACAAGGGAAGTCAATGGGGACCAATGTTGTTTGGCTACCAACTTAAAAAAAATATCTTCTGTCGTGTTCTGCAGAAAAAGGAAGTCATACAGGTTTGAAATGTGAAACGTGCTGAAAGAGTGAGCAAATGATGAAAGATTTTACTTTTTTTTTTTTTTTGAAGGACTATCCCTTTAAATGCCTAAAGCACAACCACAGGGCACGCAGAGATACGTGCACTGAAGGTATGGCTTTATACATTCTGCTAAATGGAACCAACACCTGTGACCCAGTTTCAACAAACTGCATCATGAGTCCCACAAATCTGAGCTTAAACACAAGTGATTTATGAATGGTCTCCATCACACACAGTGACGTGTAACCTGTAACCAGCGTGATAAAGAACATGGTATGAGTGGAAGTCGAGGTATGAAGTCTATGGAGCTGTGCCATTTAATACTTTATACTCAAGGTAAGAAGGCTGCCAGACTCATTTAATATTCGTTTAATAATTCACTGTTACCTGGCACGTAGAAAATGTACTTTGACATGCAAAAAATATTTCGGAGTATATCTGTAAATCACAGGTGACTGGATATGATGGGTCATTTCTTAATTTATGGTCACCTGACAAAAACTCCAGTTTCCGAGATAAAGAGGGCAGCGTGTTTTATATCATTCTTTCTTACACATGCAGTTTTCACAAACCGACCCGGTGAAGGCATCTGAGCGGACAGAATGTTGCATTTAGTTTGGATACTACATTTTGTTTCCATAGAACGCCTATTTAATACACAGCCGGTATATGTACTAACCAAGAGGTAAACATGGTGACTTATAAGGCCAGAAAGATGCAAGTATGCAAATGCAGAAACAAATGTTTGGTCCATGCATTGCAAGCGTGCAGACTGCAGTAGTCAAGGATGCAACACAAAAGAAGATATTTAAAGAAATGTGTCAGTGGTTTTGTGTTCATACAATGGAAGTCTGTAGGGTCCAATGTTGTTTGGTTACCAACGTTCTTCAAAAAATCTTTTTCAAAGGGTTGGAATTACATGAGGGTGAATAAGCTGTCTTTAAACTGAACATCTTTATTTTGTTGTCCTCAAAGAGAATCTTGTTGAAGTAAAACTACTCTTCTGCATGACATGAAAACGAACTGTTCAATGCTCCTTACAGTAATACTGAGAATGCACTGCAGTTTGGGCAGCTGTGTGCGTTGCGGTTCGGATTTGATGAGTGTTCAGTCTTGTCAGACATCAGTCTCTCACTTCTGTGTCAGCAAAGAGAGAGATGTCTAATCAAATAGCGCCTTCAGACTCGCTGCTTGCCAGACTCTGTGTGAGAGATCCAAACAGAGCTCCTGCAGTACTGCCAGTCAGATCTGAAGGCAGATGGGCAGATCAGTCACATCCAGAGACCTAATATTTCTGATAAATATCGGGTTTATTTTGCCAAATTACACATGCATGTTTTGCAGTTTAGTTAATTATTTCCTTCAACACATTTGGCAGACAATTTGATCCAAAATGACTTGTAGTGCATTCAAGATATATTTACATTTATGCATTTGGCAGACGCTTTTATCCAAAGCGACATTGCATTATACTAAACGTTTTTTTGTTTCTAAAGTCTGTGGCATACTTCGTTTCTTTACGCGTACAGACGAACGCACAGCCTTGCAAAGTATACTGCTTTTGACTCATACGCGTACACACGGGTTTTGACGCATGCGCATTACGACATATTGCAATATCTCCAGATTATAGAGATGGGAGGGTCTGTAATTCTTTCAATTGGAGAACCCGTAACGGCTAACAAAACCCATTGACATCCATTCAAAATCTAGCATCCGGTCTCCTTTCCTGCATTCCGCTGAAGCCAGGGCGTTAGCATTAGCGTTACGGTTTTTTGCCTAATGGTTGCAGGCTTTCCTTTTAAAAGGGCTTTGATATCTCTCCGGGTCTACAACCTTGTTGGAAAAAAACGCATATGCTGGTTTGGTATGTTTTGATGCTGGTTTAAGCTGGTCATGTGCTGGTTTAAGCTGGTCAAACCAGCATCAAAACATACCTAACCCAGCACATGCTGGTTTTTTCAACAGGGAATGGTCAGGTTTTCTTCTACTACCTTGAATCGATGCTCCCAGGACACGGTTGCCACCTGGTGGTTACTGCAAAAAAAGAATGCGCTACCTGCGAGGTTACAAAAATTCCGGCGGTGCGTGTACAGTACGCGCGTACTATTCTGATGACGATCGCGTGAAAAGGGAACTATACTTCGGGCTTAAGTACAGTATGTGCAATCCCTCGAGTCGAACCTATGACCTTTGCGTTGCTAACGCCATGCTCTAACCACTGAGCCACAGAAAAGCAACATATTATAATCAAAGAGCTACAGCACCATTTATTCAACACACAATATTAGTCAGTTTTACTACACAGCATATTTTGTAGCTCAGTGTGCTAGCAACGTAAAGGTCATAGGTTTGAGCCCCACTTTGGGCTCCTGTATGTCTTCATATATTTCATTGAATTATACTCATCAGTCCACATCAAAGAGACTCTTGTAGTCTTATCTTGATGGGATATTGCAGTGCTGTAGAACAGCATTAACAGGGATTTAAGGGTTCTCAAATCCACCTCTAATCCACTCAAACCCTTGTCCTCCACCGGCTGGCCAGCCATGCGCGAGCGATCCACGGATTTCAGTGCGGCGTCCGGTAACAGCCTTCCCACCGTTTCCTAATGCTGCGCTCTCTCTCAATTAGCCTCATGTTTCTCTAACATTTCTTGCAAATGTTTTCCTGAGACAGAACGATTTGTTCTGGGTGATAGCAAGTGAAAGCAAATTACCACTGGATTAATGGCGTGTGTGTGCGTGTATGCGCATCTCGCTTGTGTTGGCCTTTGCGAGCATGAAGATGTTTTTCTAATGAAATTAAGACGGTCAGCAGTGTGCATTGTTATTTACTGTCATTAGTCAGATATCTGGGTGGAGGATGACTGCAGAGTCTTTGGGTGTCTGATGTGATTTGTGTTAATAGAGTCGAGCTGAAATTACATCCTGTGTTAATACACACTTTGCCCACTCAGAGGTTTAAATGAGCGCTCAATCTTGGGCTTTTAGTGTCGACAGTGTCCTCTCTCTTTTTAAATGGTCTTCCTCGCATTCTCTTTTATTTCTGTACTTCTGTTCCCGTCATTTAAAGGAATTGTTTTTCAGTTTAACAATGACATTTCGCTTATTGGGATCATAGCTGTCTTTACTACAAAATGTAAAAAAAACACATTTTTCCTTGGCTAAAACTAAAATGTTCGATTAACAGGTTATATCCTGGTTCACCATGACAGAAATGATTCAACTATGGGATAAGGTTTAGATCAAGGTTAAGGTTGCAAAAGATCTCCCTTTGTCAAGAAAACAGCAATAAACATCCGCAGCTGTATATGTTTTTTCTTCATTATTGCAATTTGCAAACTCTAGGAGAAGGGTGGCTATGCTTTTAAGATGCCAGGATATAACAGGTATGAGTTTGCGATTTGGAAGTTATTCCATAGTTTTGATGAGTTCCCTATATTTTCCAAAATGAGAATATGTAAAAAGATTAAGTGTTTTAAAACTTTTCGAAAGTAGTGCATACGAATGAGTGAATAGGCGTTAACAACACATCGTTGCTGCTTTTCTGAAACCTTGTATGTCCAAATTCGCTGTTTTTCAGGAAATAGAAAAAAACACGGTAACACTTTACAATAAGGTGCTATTAATTAACATTAGTAAATGCATTCGCTAACATTAGATAACAATGGACAATTTAGTTTTTCAGAATTTATTAATCCTTGTTAATGTTAGTTCATGTCAATACAGTTATTCATGTTAGTTCATGGGGCATTAACTAATGTTAACAGTGACCATGTTTGATTTTAATAATGTATTAGTAAATGCTGAAATGAACATGAATTAACATTAATAAGTGATGTATTAGTATTGTCCATTGTTAGATCATTTTAGCTAATGCATTAACTAATTGTTAATAAATAGCACCTTATTGTAAAGTGTTACCTATTTGCAAAACCCAGTGACCAACATAAAGGGTGACTAATGGTAAATATTTATGTCAAAAAATGAAAATCACGAAATATGGAGATACAAGGTTTTAGAAGGACAGCAGATACTGTAAATTCGAAACGGTAAGTAAAACACTACACAAATGAATAACTTTATTCTCGAGAAAATTTCAGTCACTCTTTTAGGAAACTCATGCTTTATACTGTAGGACTGTACAAAAGTAAAACCTTTCTTGTATTGGGATGCATGTCCTTGTTGACATCACAAACCAAATAAATGCCTTTTACTAGACACATTACATTCCCCGTTGTCCTAATCCAAATCAGACCTCATTCAATTTTATTGTGGTACTCCAGCCTTTTCCCCATTTTTCTCTTTGTTTGTGGGAGCAGATTGAGCTCTCAGCAGGTAAGAAACTCTGAGGCGTGAGGAGCATCGTGTCCATTCAGTGTATTATGAGCAGCTCAAAAACCGTGCTGTTCGTCGAGTGTGAAAAACTGGACCGCTTTCTTTGAACACTTAAGTCTGTTTTCTAGCTGTTATCATCTGAGTTCTCGCGTGTTCTTTGGGTTGGGTTGTCTGTGGACAGCTCAAGAATAAACTAGTGACTAGTAACAACAGTGTATTAAAAAGTAAAATAAAGGATTCGCTGTCAGATGAAGTATTGTAGCAAGGGTAATGACTAACGATTGGAATAGGAGTGATATGTGCGGGAAAGTCACGTCAGGATGATATATGATGACTCCGCTGCAGTCTGCACATCTGATCCAGGAACAGTGCTTGATTACACATGAGGTATTCATTTTACCATTACAGTCTTAAAATACATGATTGTCTTCAGTTGTGAAATCAGTGGTTCACTGCGATTTCAATGTTTTTCTAATCTGTCATTTTTATCATTTAATCTGTCAGAATAAAAAAAAACAATTATGTTTTTAGTATGGTCTAATAGATCATATTCATAGCATATCACGCATGATATTTTTAAGTGTAAAAATGTGATTACAAACACAGTGAAAATTAGGTGAAGTGTTCTGGTGTCAACACATCAGGTGTGTGGACAGCTGTGTTGTTGCTGATCTCATGATGTCCAGAAATGATGTTGTTTGAACATTTTAATTTCTCCTGTCTCTTTTACTGTCTCTCTTCTTGTCGGGGTGGCTTCTGTTATTGATTTTCTGTCCCTTGGACTCCTAAAACAAACCAAAGTGGAGGAGATTGCGCTCCCTCTCTCTCTCTCTCTCTCTCTCTCTCTCTGACAGGGGGTCTTTTCCGGTGTCTATCTGCTTTCTGTTGTCCGTGAGCTGAGAGGGCACCAGTGTCACGGAGAGCTTTAGTGTTTGGTGTGTTTGGAGCAAACGGCTTTGGAATATCAATCAGACGCTCGGAGTGAAGCAGCAGGAAAAGTCAGAGACTCATCTGATGGCAGACTGATGGAGAGACTGTGAACCTCAGCCCACAGGGACACAAGCCCTGCCCCGCCCACTTACCTCTGATTGGTGGAGAGTTAAAGATAGTTCTTTAACCAACTATGACCACATAGTGAATCTATGAACAAAACCCTTTTGAGAATAATCTTTGACATTTTTATTTCTGAATGATAATTTTGTGATCTCTGTCTAATTTTTGATATTGTAGAGCAAAAGATTGTGGGTTTGATTCCCAGGAAACACATATACTGTATATCGTAGAGGTCCGCTGTGTATTTTTTTGGAGGATCTATTGACAGAAATGCAATATAATATACACCATGGTGCAATATTTATACACCATGAAACGGTATGTTTGCATTACCTTAGAACGAGCTATTTCTATCTGCGTACACCGCGGGTCCCCTTACATGGAATTCACCATGTTGTTTCTACAGTAGCCCTAAACGGACAAACTGCTCTACAAAGCGTGTTTCATAAATATGTTATCTTCTAGCGACATCTAAGTTCTGTGTCAGCCACCGTAGTGCTTCAGAAGGGAGGTGGTGAAGTGAGCCGCTGGTTGCAATTTGCATCCTCACCACTAGATGCCGCTAAATTTCATCCACGGGACCTGTAAAACGCACTGTAATTTGCTTTGGATAAAAGTATCTGTGTGGAATGTGTAAATGCAATTTTGGTTTCCAACGTGACCTCTACAACTTCTCCCCGTCTGTCATTGTCCCATTACCATCCACCTCACGCTGCTGTGTGCACATGCACCTGCTTCTGTATTTACCGTATGTTCAGTCAAATCAAAATGTATTTAACATTTCTCACATTATCACTGTTTATTATAGTTTAGAAAATGGTAATAAACTGTGTCAGAACAAGTTCATCTCGATAATGTCAGATAACTTTGATTGAAAGGTATGAAATGGATTAGATTGAATAGCTGTCAGCTGTTAAATTAAAGTGCACAATTAGATAATACCAATTTAGGGCAACCAATTACCATACAATGCTTAGTTTGGTTTAGTCTGTGGTGTAAAAAGGGTCACATTAGCAAAGAAAAAAAACACTTAAGCAAAACACGGTCAGGTCGAAGTGTCTATAATTTGGTCTGAATAATTTTACTGGTGGTCCACTGTATGAATATGTCACGGTTTACTTTATTTTGCTATCCTCACCTACATAAATGAGCTGTAGTGTCCTGCATCCACTATAGTAAAAAGCATCAAAAATTATATCTGGTGTCTGAATAATTGTTTGTTGTTTGACTGTATGTGTTTATGACAGTAAATTTTTATTCACCAGTTTTGGGGGTTCCATTACCAGTAAACAGTTAAAATTTCATGCATGCACGCACACACACATGCACACACACACACGCACACGCACAGATTACAGAAGCAGGATGTTAAATTATGCTGTATTTATATATTGAGTAATCGCATTATATTCTTTGCCGCTGTTAAAAATAGCAACATCCTAAATATGAGAATGAAGGTATAGAAAGGGGTTTATTTCTGTAACACTAGCCTCAACAAATAAAAGTCCAAGATGTTTACACTTTTAAAGGTACAAAACTAGATTTCCTAAAAACTTCCCCCAACTTTCACTGGTCAGACAAGCAGAGTTTTCTGAGATTTCTGTTAGCCCTGGTGCTAAATGATTTTGGCTCGGAAAATGAAAAGATTATCAGAAGCTCCTGTTGGTTTAGTCCTGCTTATTTTTAGTCTGAACTCTTTTATGCTCTGTCAGTCTCTAACTTTTCACTTCAAAACAGCCATGCGTCAGAGCTGCGGTGCATTCAGACTGTCAAATTAAACTCAATGTCCTTCACTCCGCCCACAACATCTGATTCTTCCCAACGAAACAGTGTGAAAGATGAACTAGAGGAGATTGATTTGCTTCTCACGAGTGCCGTTGATTCATTTGATTGTAAACAGCCATTATGCTCTGTCTTGGAACGATTGTGATATGAAATATAATGCTGTATTTAAAAGCATTATGTCAGAAATTGAATTACTGGCTCACTCTGCGTGTGGATATTCTCTGTGGTGTTTAAAAAAAGGATGTAACTGCTTTAGGTTTGGTTTGGATCTTTAAATGAATTGATTTTAACTCTCATTTCAGGTCCATCAGCAGTGCGCTTCAGGATGAAGAGATGCAGGAGGAGGGAGACAGCTGGACGGTCCGAGCGTGACCGGCTCACTGAAGTGTAGCACATCACACGAAACACGTTGACATTGTGTGCTCGGGTGTCAAACTGATCTAGTTTTGCGCTTCTGTAATTTGATTGACAATAAGAACGAAATATGATTATTCATTTGCCTATGTATAGATGCGTGTAAGTGAGAACTAAATCGACATAAATATGTTTTTGGGATGTTGTGTTTGGTAAATCATATATAATATTCTCTTAGGGTTAAAGCGGGTTAGTCTACAGTACAGTAAGTACAACATATACGAAGAATGGAAGTCTATGGTTTGTCCTCATCGGGACAGTTGGGTAAACGTGTGCGTGTGCTGGATTGAGAAGTTGTGATGGAATATGTCAGCGAGAAGAGCGAGTCCATCACTCTTCACCACCTTTACTCTCTCTCAGGAGAAGATCTGTTTGATTGAATGCAGGTTAGTGAGAGAGCAGAACTGGTCATGCGTGTGTGTTTCTTGTTTTCCAAGCCTCAACTTCCAGTCTGAGTAAAATGCCAACAGATCTTCTCAATAAATGCCACCTCCAGGGGATGGAGGCAGGAACACAGGAGATAATAAACAGATGATTACTAATCATCTGTTGAAGACTACAGAAGCATGATGTAGATGAACGTGTGTTAGGTGGTTGCCATGGTGTTGTGTGGATGTTTGTTAGGTCCATGTCAGAAAGCCTTTGATTAGCATCACCATGGCTAACGCTCATATTTATATTGACAAATTGTCTATCAGTCTACCTGTCTGTCTGTCTGTCTACCTGTCAGCCAATCTGTCTGTGTGTCTGACTACCTGCCTGCCTGCATGTCTGTCTGTCTTATCTATCTGCCTGCGATCCTACTGTCTGTCTGTCTTATCTATCTGCTTGCCTGCCTGCGATCCTACTGTCTGTCTGTCTGTCTGTCTGTCTTATCTATCTGCCTGCCTGCGATCCTATCTGTCTTCTATCTGCCTGCGATCCTACTGTCTGTCTGTCTTATCTATCTGATCTATCTGCTTGCCTGCCTGCGATCCTACTGTCTGTCTGTCTTATCTATCTGCCTGCCTGCGATCCTACTGTCTGTCTGTCTTATCTATCTGCCTGCCTGCGATCCTATCTGTCTTCTATCTGCCTGCGATCCTACTGTCTGTCTGTCTGTCTGTCTGTCTTATCTATCTGCCTGCCTGCGATCCTATCTGTCTTCTATCTGCCTGCGATCCTACTGTCTGTCTGTCTGTCTTATCTATCTGCCTGCGATCCTACTGTCTGTCTGTCTGTCTTATCTATCTGCCTGCGATCCTACTGTCTGTCTGTCTGTCTTATCTATCTGCCTGCGATCCTACTGTCTGTCTGTCTGTCTTATCTATCTGCCTTCCTGCCTGCGATCCTACTGTCTGTCTGTCTGTCTGTCTGTCCGTCCGTCTTATCTATCTGCCTGCGATCCTACTGTCTGTCTGTCTGTCTTATCTATCTGCCTTCCTGCCTGCGATCCTACTGTCTGTCTGTCTGTCCGTCCGTCCGTCCGTCTTATCTATCTGCCTGCGATCCTACTGTCTGTCTGTCTGTCTTATCTATCTGCCTTCCTGCCTGCGATCCTACTGTCTGTCTGTCTGTCCGTCCGTCTTATCTATCTGCCTGCGATCCTACTGTCTGTCTGTCTTATCTATCTGCCTGCCTGCGATCCTACTGTCTGTCTGTCTGTCTGTCCGTCTGTCTTATCTATCTGCCTGTGATCCTACTGTCTGTCTGTCTGTCTTATCTATCTGCCTGCGATCCTACTGCCTGTCTGCCTGTCTGTCTGTCTTATCTATCTGCCCGCCTGCGATCCTACTGTCTGTCTGTCTTATCTGCCTGCGATCCTACTGCCTGTCTTATCTATCTGCCTGCGATCCTACTGTCTGTCTGTCTGTCTGTCTGTTTTATCTGTATCTTTACCAGTGAAGCAGCACACAAAGATGAATACACTGTAAAAAATGATTTGTTGTTTTTTGTTGTTTCAACTTAAAAAAATAAGTTACCTTGTTGCCTTAAAATTTTAAGTTAGTTCAACTTAAAAATATTAGTTCACTTAATGAATATGTTGCAAACTCGTTGTGTTGACTAATATTTTTAAGTTGAACTAACTTAAAATTTTAAGGCAACAAGGTAACTTATTTTTTTAAGTTGAAACAACAAAAAACAACAAATCATTTTTTACAGTGTATGCATATATATTTTTCTTTTTCCATGGCAAAACACGTCCAAGTTTGTCTCCTGAGAGAGAGAGAGATGTTACGAGACGTTTTCACAGACTCTAGGAATAGCCGGACGATGTTCTCTTCATTTCTATTTCACTGGGACATGAGTGATCTCGTCATTAGCACAGCAACACTGTCAGACAGAGAGATGGGGGGGGGGAATGGTACGAGCATGTGTTTAGCGTGTGGCAGGAAGTGCTGCTCTACTAACCGTGTGTGAACTCCTGTCGTGCGCCGCATTTCCTCTATTACACTGAGATTCAGAAGACACCTGTCAAAACGTCTCGGCCAAACAGGAAGTCATCCCGTGTTCGAGTAAATGAGTTATATGAGAGTCAGTTTTGTCACTATTCTGGAATCTTTTCTGCTCATATTTAACCCTCTGCTGTATAAGTACATTTTAAAATGAAGGTTAAGAAATGATAAAGAAGTATTATTTAAAGCCGCTTCACATGTTAACAAATACAACCTTTTTGTTTATATCCTTAACCAGTGCAGTGTAAAGTCATGTGGGCTGGTGTTCTGACTCATATCTGGACTTGAGGAAAGCTGCTCAATGCCTTCAGCGCCCTTAAAGATCTTTTGGCATTACAGTAATGCCTGTCATACAATACGTCTCACGAGTGATTTCAGTTTGTGGTCGGTTTGAGGCGTTCCCCACCAATGCGTTGATGCCCTGAAGTATGTCATGTGCCGTAGCGCAGCAGAATGTTCTCTGTGCAGGCTCATTGTACTCCATTCTGTTAATTGGTCTTTAAGACCATCTGCAGGCTAATTGACTGCCGGCTGTTCAGAAAATGCCATTAACTTCGCAACCTTTGCGCAGTCAATTCATCAATAAAAAGTCGTCGGTTATATAGTCTCCATTCAAATATAATGAGCAGTCTTGATGGCTGGGCTCTGGGTAGAGGAACAATGAGAAGCAGGCTGGAACTTAAATGGGATATAGTTCGGGTAAGGGTTGCCGTAGAAATGCGTCAGCCGGTAGCGATTGCGCTCTACGTAGTAGATATACAGTACTTGCCTTCTATCGGTGGACAAGACTTGAAGTGAGTGAGTCGAAGTGACTGATGAGATATTATCTGAGTTGGATTTAGCTTTGTATACTGTTTATGATGACTCTTGAGGCAAAAGTGTTTGCTAAATGAATAAATGTAAACGCAGCTTGCTTTATATTGAATGCAACTGATGTGATGTCACATGCGCCGTTGCGTATCCTTGTGTGAAACGTAGAATAATTATCCACTAAAACCAATTTGTTGAAGAAAAACAGATCATTGTCTGACATTTCCAAGATGCTCAACAAACTTAATCTGAAGTGCTCTGGGTCTCAGCTCTGCCTGGCTCATGTTTGACCGTATGTTGGTATGAATAATCCCTGTGTAAACACACTTTGATGGCTTCTTCATTAGCACACTGCGTGGTCACACACAAACACACACGCACAATTCCCAAAGGTTCTGCTCTCTCATTTACTCTCGTCGTGGCTTCTTTTGAAGAGTCTTAAGGTTTGTGATGTGAAAGATTCAACGAGAAGAAATGTGCTCGGTGTGTCTTCCTGCTCGAGTCATTTTTATGTTGTTCATGTGGCATGTCCAGACTTAAAAGGTTAAAAATACTTGTTGAGACCTCTTGAGCTCCATTCAGGTAGGCTCCATGTAGCTGTTTGTGAAAGAATGTGTCCTGTCTGTTTGTACGCTTCCTAAACCAGCTGTTGATTTAAACCCATGTCTTGTTTATTATTGGTCCCTTGTCTAACTTAAAGGAGCAATGTGGAGATTTTAGCGGCATCTGGTGGTGAGGCTGCGAATTGTAACCAACAGCTCACTCCACCCCTCCCTTTCGAAGCGCTACGGTGGCTCTCACAGAACTAAGATGTTGTGGCGTTTTCGCTTCTTTGCCGAAGGAGATAACATATTTACAAAAGCAGTTTGTCCGTTTAGGGCTACTGTAGAAACAACATGGCGAATTCCATGTAAGGGGACCCGTGGTGTATGTAGATAGAAATATCTCATTCTATTATAATGAAAACATAACGCGTCATTAAAGTCTTTATACACCTCTGAAGACATAGTTATGTGTATTATATTGCATTTCTCTTAATAGATCCAACAAAAAATGACACATTGGACCTTTAAAAAAGTAATTTAGAAGCCACGTGGATTCGCGTTTGAGCCTTTATTCCTTGTTGTAGGCTATGATGATAAAATATGGAAATTATTTAAATTTTACATTTTCGTAAATTTACATTGTCTGTCCATAGAGTGGACTTTGGGAATATTTCTGATGTACTCAGGGTTTAAAAAATGTTTCAGGGTTCATCTATAGTCATTTTAAACCGTATATACAAACTAGTGATGTGCCCATTGCGATAGCCAAAGAAATGTGTGTGTGTTTTTCTTCAAACGTACGCTTAGCTAAAATCACAAATGCATTGTGTTCTTCATGGAAAAGATGGAAAAAGAACGGGCATGTGACATGTTGTCCTTACAGCTTTACTTTGAGATGTGTGAGGTTAAGCACAACCACGGTGCAAACCCATCACAAAACAGCCCACATGCAGTGAGATATATATGATAGATAAACACACATTTCTGATTCCTGAAACATTCGGGTTCAAAAGCTCGACTCTTCAGACAGGTTCGTCTATCCACTGTAAGCATCTTCACAAGACCGTCGCCTTAGCCATCCTCCACCTGTTTGTTCTCTTCCAGCAGCTCTCAGATCAGTGAGATCAGGCAGGAGGGCTGGTGCTGTGATGTGGTGTTAGAAGCACAGACATTATCTCTGAAGATGAATCTATAATCTGTGATGTTGAAGAGTGGCCGTCTCTTATCAGAGATGCACACAAAGAGACGGCCGTTCGGGAACAGAGAGTGTACATTAGGAGAACCAAAGTTTGCATAAAGGGAGATAAGAGGAGTGTGTGTGCATGCGTGCGTGTGTGTGTGAGAGGTGCATTCAAAATCTGCATGCATTTTTCATAATGTGTGAAATGTGTTTCATTAATCAGTATTTTGGCTTTTGAGTAAGGTTAAGTAAAATTTGTTTTTCTTACCCGACAATAATCCAAGCAAGTAAAATAAACTTTATTCAAGATTTGTTCTCTGATAAACCTTATCTTATGCGCTTCTCAAGTGAGTTTACATTGAGTATATATCTTGTTTTAAAGGGATACTCCACACGAAAATGAATATTCTGTCATCATTTACTCCCCCTCAAGTTGTTCCAAACCTCTATACATTTCTTTGTTCTGATGAACGACAAGTAAGATATTTAGAAAAATGTTAGCGACTGACATATCTGGGACCTCATTGACAACCATAGGAGAAAGTATTGTATATTTTTTTTGTTCTGTTGAACACAAAACAAGACATTTTGAGGAATTTAGGAAAGCAAACAATTCTAGGGCACATTTGACTACCATTTAAATTTTTCCTACTATGATTGTCAATGATATCCCAATAATCTCAAAGTTGCTAACATTCTTCTAATCATATATCTTTGTGTTCATCAGAACAAAGAAATTTATACAGGTTTGGAACAATTTGGGGGGAGTAATTAATCACAGTAATTATTTTTATTTTTAAAATATCAACATGTCGCCATATTGAATAAAAACATTTTTTACATGCATTTAAGTTCCGTTTTTGTAGCTAAACAAACAAAATAGAAAAAACAGCAAATTCAAATATTGCAATAAAATTTTGTCTTGTCTTTTGTGACCAGTTGCCTTTTATTTCATAAGATACACAAGAACCAATGAGATTCAGTAGTATCCATATTTGTATTTGGTCCTTGTTTTGGGTTTAATTAGGCTAATAAACTCTTGCTTATACATGTTGCGTCAGAAAGATTTAGGAAGTCAAAGACATCTGGGAGAGCATGAGGGTTATATATAACTAATCCCATAAATAGTCAATACTGTAAACCCCGATAAATTAAGATAACTCAAAACATTTGTGGTAACTTATTACCACAAAACTTTTAAGTTGATAACTCAGTTATTTTGAGTAAAGAACACTAAACACATAAGTATAGTAATCTCAAACTAATTCATTTTGAATAAACTTCATTTTACATTTACTTGAGTTTCACTTATCAATGTTGTCATGAAGGAACATCAGCCAATTACAGCTGTAGCATTATCAATGTAATGCCTTTACATAAAATTTGAAATGAGTCTGTTTTCCTCTTAAGCAAATGCTGTACTCGTCTGCACAATGGTTACCTCATTAAAATCACTAATGTCCCCAAACTCTTTAAATAACAGAATAGAACAGAATACTAAACATGTATAAGCCTCCTCCCATTGTAATTTTGATATAAATATATAAAATAACACTATATTTCAAGATTTACTTCCATTATCCAGTCCACAGAAAGCATGCTGGGAATCGCTCTGACGTCATTGGATACATTTTTTTAGTTAAGTGACTTATTATTTTTGTGTCCCTGGAACTCAAAATATCAAAATAGTTAAACACACTTAAAAGTTGTAAGTTAAATGAACTTTTTCACAGTTTTGAGTATAGTTTGCTTATTTTTGATGAGTAGATTATACTGTTCGGGAATACAGTGTGTAAGAATAGTTTTGGATTCACCCAACATTCCTCACGCTTTCTTGGATGGGTTTTTCTTGAGCTTGTCATTCTGGAACTGCTTTCTTTGAACACCTTTTTTATTCAATCGGAAGACACTATAATTTTATAATATCATACAGTATAGGGAATCATTTTCACATTCAAGTTTGCTGTTATGTCGGGTGGAGTTTTGGAGAGAGGAGGCGCGCGTGTGTGTGGTTTAAGTTTGCAAATTTACCCCTAAGGCTAAAGTTCTAGAATCTCACTGCGGTTTTCCTTCACCTGTGTGTGTGTGCGTGCGTGCGTGCGTGTGTGTGTGTGTGTGTGTTTTCTGAAGTATCGGAGCAGCACTGCAGACTTCTGTTATTAGATCTTTCAAGGCTCTGTGGATCAATACTCAACTACCAAATGAACGCTTGTTAATGAGAAGAACAAAATAACATATATACAGAAATTGTCAGTGTCTGATGCAGTGCTTATGGATTTTCAAACCTATGGGATTTTTTTACAGACTCGTTTTCCCGCTCTCTCGTGCTCCCATTCTGTCTCTCTCTTATCTTCTTCTCGCTCACTGTCTGTGTTTCTCTCTTTGCTGTATATCTCGAGTGTCTAAAACCTGTTTAGAGATGTGAAGGAGTTCCACTTTTACTCTTAGCATGTCTTCTCGTTTTTTAGGAAAATATCTCTCCTACATCCCTTTAATAAGTTCAAACTACACTTTCAATGCTCTTTTTATCACTTGGGGGGCAATTTGAAGTTCTTAAACTTCTTAAACGAGCTGTGTGTGAACCTCACAGCTCAAGGTAAATCCGATTCCCCTTTAAGACGTGAAACTGTCCATTCCCGTCTTTATTTGCTCCTCTCCGCTCCTCACATTGCCCTCCTCCTTTCTCTGCACTTGTGTGTCCTTGGAACTGATATCCGAGTGTTTATGTCTCCGACCCCCCCTCCCTCATCTAATGAGGATCAGTGTTGTTTTAAACATGAAATCGGAGCCTCGGCTGAGAGCAATCAATACACGCCCATTACTCCTCTCTGTGATGAAGCAGTCCGTCTCTCTCTCTCTCCTCACAAACCCGTCTCTTGTCTCAGCGTATTTTCTGGTATCGGATATTGGCTTTGAAGGGGTTATGAATTGTTGGCTCCCAAGGGCATCTCTGTGCCTCGCTGTGCCAATTACCCTTCTGAATAATGGCCCCTGCGGAGGCGGCTGACGTGCCCCAGCTGGAGTCTGATACACACGTACGAGAGAAGGCGACCAGACCTGATCAGACCTGAAATGAGACCGCATCAGACCTGGCGTCTGAGCATCACTAATATGAACATAGAGTTAAAGGTAAGGTGTGTGTACCACCATAGCATCACCGACTGGGAATTATGATGATTGATGATTAAAGTCTCATCAGGTCTTCCAAACAGATCCCAAATGTTGCTGTCAGTCAATGTTCACACTTTTTCAACCTGTATTTGTAGAATCTGTATTTTAACATTGGGAAAAGTAACATCTTACCCAAAAATACTTATTATTCTGACCCTGTATTATATTCTTTTGTGACACAAAATGTGATTTGGCACAGAATATCTAATATGAAATATGAAAGTGAACAACGATTTATACTGTCAAGACCCCAAAAAGGACATAAATCCAACCTATAAAGTTTTCAGAACCCATGCGATAGCTTTGCATAATAAACACTGAAATTTCAGACGCTATTCTAATAATCTTCCTCTTTTGACATCATTTACGGCCACTTGTTCTTGCGTGCCGCGTCATTGACTGTGACATGGCAAGTTTAAATATATACGTGACTGCAAAAGATATTTGAGAGATGATATTTCAGAGAAGAAAACGACACGGTGAATCAATAAACAACTTGCATTTCAATCCGTTAAGCTTTAGTATGGCTTCAGAAAAATACAGCACATGAGTTTACTTTCATGAGATGTTTATGATAATGCTTTTATCAACGTTTCTTTGTTCTGATGAACACAGAGAAAGTTATTTGGAAGAATGTCAGTAACCAAACAGTTCTCATCCCTGCCATAGTAGGGAAAATAAATATGGGAGGCAATGGGGGATGAGATCTGTTTGGTTATTGACATTCTTCCAAATATCTTCCTTTGTGTTCAGCAGAACAAAGAAATGTATACAGGTTTGGAACAATCTGAGGGTGAGTCAATCATGACAGAATTATCATTTTTGGGTGAACTGTTCCTTTAAGCATCAACATCTGGCAAAATCTTTAAACCTTCCTTCTATTAGATCAGTCCAGCATTAGTGTTCTGGCTGTGGTCTGTGTGCTTTAAGCCCAAATTCACAACCAATCCTCATATACAACCATTTACAGTATTTACAGTTTCATCCAGGTGCTACATTACATACTGAGCTTTAAGACGTGGGTTCTTAAATGCAACGTGTAGCTTTAGTATTTGGATCAACATTTATTCATAATCTCCTCCTTTTGTGTTTGCAGCAGAAAGTAAGTCACATGCATTTGGCACAACGTGAGGGTGAGTAAAACAGCCAGAATTTTAGTTTTCGGTGTGTTAAAGAACAGCAAGCTGAAGTGTTTTTTTCGTGATCGTCCCTTAATGCACGTTATTGGCTGTGCAACAGATAGTACGGTAACTGTGATCTTAATTAATGTCCCGTGAGAAGCGTACTAATGTGTGGCTACTACATGAGGAATCTGGAAGAGCGGACATACTCCCACACAGTGCTCGTTCCCCTGGTTCACACACTCACTTGGACAGAATATTTCTCTGGATTACAGTGAGATCCAGTGAGCCAAGTTCTGCTTTCATGTGCCATCCACTGGCCCTGGGCGATAGAGTACAGACCCCGGGGGCACGGCGGGCATGTCAGTCGCCGGTCGGGCTACGCCGGTCTTTCACATACATTTACTGTGATGAACAAAAGTAAGGATGATGTTCACTTTACAATCTATGCCAAGCAGGGCTGGCCGTTTCCCAACAGGGGAAGCGAGGTGGGGGGGGAGATTTAGACCGGATGCCGTTTTCTTCCACAGCGCACCTTGCATTAGAAATTACTAAGAAATCGAGCATGTTTCTAAATTCGACCTCTAAAATTTCTTCTTTTTTGGTCCTGGCCAAGAGATATTCCCAGGGGATTTGAAAGTATATTAGTTCTGTTCAGGTCACACCCCATACTGTCCAAAGCCAAAATGAGCAGTTTCTACAGTGATTCTACTTGATCTATAGGCTACCCCGTGAGATAAAATGTGAAATTTGTGGCGTAAATTCTTTTTCATAGCCTACTTATGTAACTTTGAGTGCATCTTTATGCTAATGTTTTCCTGAAGCAGATGACACATTGAAAATGCTTTCAATCTTTCCGTTCAGGGAAATGGATGAAAATATTTGATGACTCATCTTGTCTGCAGGGCCATATACAAATTTTTGTCCAATAAAATGCCCTCAGAATGTCTCCTCCCCCGAGTACAACCGGCTTGTGCAGGAGCCAGTAGCATACATGCGCCTCATCCAGGAACGTCTAATTTATCTGTTTTTATTTAATATGACTCGATCAAGATGTTTCTGCAGCTCATTTGGTAGAACATTGTGTTAACAACGCAAAGATCGTGGGTTCGATCTCCATAGCGAACACGCATATACAGATAAAAAGATGTAGGCCTATAGATTGAATGCATTAAGTCACTGTGGATATAAATGTGCATATAAAAGATTCACAGATTTAAGGTATTTAAAATAAATAGTTCACCCAAAAAAAAGTAATTCTCTCATAATTTAATTTTAAAAAAAAGTTTTAATTATTTAAATAGGCTTCAAAATGTGCTTCCCTTTATATTTGTTCCCTTTTGATATTAGGTTGAAATGTCACCTGGCCATGTTTTGTGAGATTTTCCGCCAAACAAAGACAATTCACACAAGTGTCTTGAATGCTGAGATGTCTTGAGGTAAAATCTGCACGTAATACTCAGCTCTTGAATACACGACCTCATACAAGATGTGTTTGCTTATCATGAAAAGGGTCAAAGTTGACGGCGAGCTCTCGCTTGAATTATAATTAGCTCAAACACGCCGCCTAGCGGCCATCAGATCAGTGCACCTTCGGTGACGACAGACAGTGTGAGAAACTGATGGAAGGGGAGATGAGAGGGAGAGGAGGACAGAGAAAGGAACAGACAGGAGGGGTGGCAGAGACATTTGTGATTTTCTTTCTTATTTAATTGGTCCTCCGGGATTCAGGGCGAGCCCTCCGCGCGCAGCAGCGGAGCTTTAATTGGCTGGAGATCCACCAAAATACTATTGGAAAAAAGCGCAGAGTTTATACAGTTCAGACCCCCGGTCCGTTCTCAAAAACACACTCATTACCAAGTCTGGCCAGAACAGGAGAGAGACTCTTCAGAAGCCTGTTCAGAGGTCAGACGCGCATCCATCCGCCCCACGGCACGGACTATAAACTGTATCGGACCATCACCAGAAAGATCTCTGCGCGCATCTCTTCTCCGCCACTGGCAGCGCGCAAAGACGCGCAAGCTCTCCATCGACGAACGCGCAGCTGATAGGAAAGCATCATAGTAGAAGAGTTTAGACCAGTCGAGCAGAGAGATCGAATCGCATTCCGACCGCCGCTTTCCACGAAGACGCCGTTGGACGCGTGGACGTGTGCTGGCTTTCTCGAGAGTTTCACATCAGCTGAAGTTGCCTGTGAGAATGTGGTGGGATTTTGTGCTCGTTTTCTGGACGGAGATGCATCAGGAACACGCATAGGAAGTACATAAGCATCTGGAACTCCAGTGCGCTACTGAAAGTCTTGTGTGATCGCTTTTATTCTAAAAGGGAATTAACTATTTAAGTATTTATTCGCTCGTTGTGAGCAGGCTGAGCCCGCGCATACGAAGGTAGGCTACACTTTAAATCTGTATTTCTTCTATTCGTTTGCATCTTCAACGCAAAGACTGCGCAAAGTGTCCACACCTAAATGTCCAAAGCTGTCAAATGTTTTGGTGGAGTAACCCAAGTTATTTTAAGGAGAGGTTTTTAGAGTAGCTACAAATAGTTCCTAATGATAAAAACTGCACATTGTAACTAACTATGCAGTAGACACAGACCCAGGAGAGAACTTTTTCTCTCTGATCAAACGAGTTAGACGTGTTTGTCATTTTAATCATGCAAACAGAACTGTTTAGACATTTAAAGTGAACAACGGTTAAGTGCTCAGGAATTTAAACTTGATTCGCATATCTTTCTAATGTTGGACATTACATTTTTTGTGACGAATTTGCAATTTGCATGATGATAAAGGAAATGACAAGAGCGACTCGTGTTGTATTTCCTGACGAAGTCTATTGTCAAAAACATGATATTGATATCATGATATTGGTAAATGCTCGGTGCAGAATTTGAACCGTTTACAAGCCCCGATCTATGTCACAGTCAGAACACCGCATTTTTGGAGAAACTGTGATTTATGCATGGAACTGCGAGAAAAGCTCATCTCCAACTCACAGGGTTGCAACCAGTTTAGACACGTCTCCTAAGTATTTAACTTGTTTTTTACAGTTAATTATTATTACATTTTAACTAGTGTAATGCAATGTTCTAGACGGCGCGTAAAAGTATTCAATAATACGCGCGCATAGTGCTGTATTTTTAGTAAGTAGATGCTCTTCATTGGTTGTAGCAGTAACACAAATAGGTATCAGTCGGTGCGTAAAAGTACGTTTCTCTCTCTGGTGAATGCATGCAACCACGCGCAATCGGATCTTTTGCATCGTGCACCCTGTGCGTTATTCTCGATCTGACCAACTTCAGATAGAATTAATAAATCATGTATCTGATCGTCCTTAACCCCCCACCAATTTCAGAAATAACCCGCGATTGCTGCATTCAGTCCCATCAAACCACAGCACTGCTTCTGTAATCTGCAGATAATCCAAGATTGGGAAAATGAATTGTGTGCCCTTTAACCCCCCATCCGCATGGATGCACTGGTAAAACGCAGGGATAAAAGCATACCTGAACTGGCGAATAGTGTGTTGTTAGGCGACTTTAATCTCTGATAGAGATGATTATGAAGATGATGGGATGATTTCTGGCTGCAGGAGTTGTCATTTGCTTTGGTGTCGTGCGCAGGTGTGATTGTGCGTTTTTCTGGTTTCCCGCAGGTAATGAGGCATCGCACCTGAAGATGGAGCTTTTCTGGATTTTATTATTTTCGGTCCTACACCGGTACGCGCGAGCGCAAGGAGTTTACGGTAAGAACCTCACCGAAAGATCCGCGTGCGCTCTGGGACGCACCCTGTTCTAGAACAATATGCACACAGACGTAGCACTCCATAAAATCATACCTTTATCAAGTAGAATGAATGGTTATAATAAGATGCCTTGGAAAGATTAAAGTTCCCTCATGCATTAAATGCATTCCTAATGCAAATGCTTTGAATGCATGTGCAAAGATTCATACTGCATAGAATGCGTTCCTAATGCAAAGACACCTAATGCATATTGAGCTTCTAAAGCAAGGTTTCCAAATGCATTTTTTGCATTCCTAATTCATTTGGTTTTCATAATTAGACACATTTTCTGCATGTATTTGCCGTAATGTGCAGCAATTTATTTGTGACATGATACTCATTGCATCACCTCGGCACTTGCCAAAAATAATTTCTTCTTTGCATAATTAATCTTTTTTCTATCGGTGTACCCTTGCATGTACTGCACTTACTTTCAGATTAAGGACTTAAAAAGCTCAATTAAATGCATAGCGAGAGAGAAGCACTTGTCTCATTTTGTCACACCGAGAGAACATTTAGAGCTTCAGAACATTATGCTGTTAAAAACAGGAAAAGGAAATTATGGCTGTGTTTAGTTTTTGTTTTGAGGCGATAAAAGCTAGTTTTAGGGATGCAAACCACAGTCTACGGTGTGCTTTTTTTAAAAAGTGATTTACACTTCTGCAGTTATTTTCTTGTTTTTCATCATTCGTTTGACAGGAGAGCTGTAAGTGTGTGAGGTGAGTCGGTGACTGATGGGAGTGATCTATACCTACACAGGATTGAAAGAGCTTGGTCTTTCGAAAATAAAAATTCGGTCATCCTCATGTCGTTTAAAACGTGTATATGACTCGGAACACAAAAGGAGATATTTTGAGAGATGTCACAGTGGTGTCCATACAATGGAAGTTCTAAGGGGTCCATTGTTGTTTGGTTACCAGCATTCTTCAAAATATCTTCTTTTGCGTTCCTCAGATGAAAGAAAGCCATTCAGATTTGGAATGACATGAGGGTGAGTAAATGATGAAAGAAGTTTCATTATTGGGTTAGCTATCACTTTAAGTCACTTACTTGCATCTGTGGAACCTTTTTCGAAGGCCCGCGTCTTTCTCATCATGCCCACAACCTCACCTGACTTTTAAAATTAATGTCATGCCACACGTCGCCGCTCCGATCACGTCACACTTAGACAATGTTGACTGACCTTTTTAGTCTTTATTACTTTTGCTATGCAGGTACGCTCAATTTAATTTTGTTGTGAGGGCCTCATAGCCAGGGGTAAAAAGCGGCGGTATGGTACGAGAGAGAATGCCAGCTCAGTTAATTAAGGGCGTCAAAGCCCCAGAGTTACAGAGACTCCCTTTCAATTCCTCCCACTGCTTCCTTTCTTTGCTTTAGGGGCTGTTAACTCTCTCTGATCGGGACTTTAATCAGTTTGAGGATGTCTCAGGTTTGCTCTGCGAACACATTTCACCCCAGAATCAAAAGCAGAAAGCAAACAAGAGGTTATTATGCATAAACAAAATAAAGCCTGGTTTCAAGATCATTTGTATTCTTGCGATCATTAAAGAGTAACTATTACAATGTCCCTAAAATTACATATCATGCGGTGTGTGTGAATGTAAGCAGTCTGCCGAGTTGTAAAGCCAAAAGTGAACGAATAACAAAGTTATTGGCTTGGGAAAAAAGGAGTCGACTCTGAATCCCGCGAATGAGTCATCTGTCGTTCTAATTTCACTTCCGGGTCGGATTTGCGTCATTCGTGCCCGCCTACGTTCCATTTCCGACACGCGGTAGACCAATCACAGCAGACTAGACCATCTGACCAATCAGATTCAGAGCAGGCTGACAGAAAGGAGGGGATTTAACAGACAAGGCTTAGTTTAAGCCAGGACTACACCTTAGTTAAATGAGGACATTAAAGGCACTTTTATAAAAATGCCTTAGAAAAAACATCACTGGTTTGCATCTTGAGAAACAAAACAATGGCACTGACATATTTTAAGATATGTCAGGGCAAGTTATTTTCAGTTTAGACAGGTCAAACATTCATTTTAGTCTGGGACTAGTCTTAAACCTGGTCTGGGAAACCGGGCAAAAATATTTACTCTTTAAGCACCGTTATTTTTGTTTCGGTACTACAGACATAATTTGTAGTTATTCCCATTTTGTTGTAGGCTAATGCTAAATAAACTAGTAATAGTAGATAGGGCTGTCACGATTATTAAATAATCGTCAGATCGCGATTGTTTGACCTCATCGCGATGGTTTCAGATCATCGCAATTATCGCACATCTCTATAGAAGACACTAGGGGGCGCTGTAGTGCATCTGCATATTGCATATTTTATTGTATATATTGTAACTAAAGCATGGAAATACTTGTAAAATGTACCACCACAACACAATCACTTAAAAAAACTAAAGCATATACCATAAAAATAACCTGCAGTACAATTTCATATTATTTCAGTGTGAAAACCAGTCTACCAAACTCTCATTAACATACAAGTAAACTTTTATTGTAGTCTTGCAAGTGAGGAAAAAAACAGACTAGAAGCTTTTCTATGACTGATAGCATTTTAATGGTGGCTTCAATTCACTCCTGATCAATTTACTTAAGTTACAAGTATTTGGCGGTTGTATTATTGACAGGTAAAAGCCTAAACCTTAAGTACGATGACCCAATTTTTTCCTATGTATTTCCAAGAAAAAGAACATAGTCTTTATATTCAGAACAATATGGTCGTTTCAAAGCTGAATAAAAAATGTATGATAATTAAAAGTCAAAGCTCTAAAACAGACAATTAATTGTCATAATCGCAATGATTTATTAGACAATTAATCGTCAGCCAAATTTCATAATCGTGACAGCCCTAATAGTAGACAGAGACAGGGCTACTTTTTAGTTGCGTATTTTAATGTTCATTTCATTTATTACAGCAAAATTGAGTCTTTAAACTTCATTCCCAGTTCTCTGTTTTCTCTTTCCACACATTTTCTCCTTTTCATATCGTCCTGCCGTCTGTATCTTACCCAAATGTGCTCATATCGCTCCTGACTGTCTTCTCTTTGGATCACGTCTGCGCTTCTCCACACAGTTGTATAATCTCGCTTCTGTCTCACCAGACGTCGTCTTTCTCTTTTCTGCTTTGTCACTCTTTTCATCCACTTCTTACTTTTCATCTCTCGCGTCCTCCGGCGCTGCGCATTCACTGTAGTATGATGTGTGCGTGTGTCACTAAACTCTATTAACCTGTGGGTCAGTATGTTTACCCTGCGGCCCCCGTAGTTAAAGCGTTAGTGACCCATGCCTGGTCGGGGATCTCCCGGGATCTCCGGATATCCTCCCTCAAGCTGAATTTTGGGTAGATTTTTGTCAGGTTAATCTTTAGTGTTATGTCATGACTTTGACACACAGACGTATGGGTTTAATGTCTTCGTGAAGTGCGTGTGTGTGTGTGTGGGTGACGTGTGTGTCCACAGGCGCCCGTGACCAAGTGTGAACAGTTGGCGTGCTTTGACTAATGCATGAGAGTTTCTGGGTAAGGGAAAGTCTATAATATACAAGCCATGCATAATACATAAAGCATAAAGTCTATACATGAAAGATATTTTTTGGAGCGTTTCATACGGTGCTTAACCCAGACAACTTTTAACATCGTTTCCCACTTGTAACATTGAAAGGAGTTTAGAGCCGCTTTAAACCCGAGATCACGGAGCTCTGCTTCTTTTGCTCTGCGTGTCTGTTTCTGTCTCTCGCTTTGAATACGCCAGGGTTATGCAACCTAACGAAACGTGTTGAATGTTTTCTGATGAGAGCGCTATTCACGTGCCGAGCTGTCTGATACGGCATAATAACGGCTCTTTCTCTCATACATATCAGTTCATGTGTTCAATAATTAGGTATGTAACGATTCACTGTGAGCCGGTTGAAAATCGATTATAATGTGTGACGATTCAAATCGGTTGAGGTGTGAACTGAATCGCAATACATTTTTTGAACAGCAGGGGCCGCCATGTTCACTGCAAACCTACACGTGGACATGCTGATATTTCTTAAATGCAAAAAATCCAAGAAAAGCACAGACAGTATTAGTTTGTTTATATTAAAGAGACTTTTTCTATTATTAATTTGTTATAAAATTGCAGTTGAGTTTTGTTATTTAAAATAAAAGATAATTTTATTATACAAAGAAACGTGAAGCATTTAAGAAATAATGCAAGGGAAGTTGTTCATTTCTAATTTGTTTCAACTCATTTTGTAAAAATAAATCGTGTGTAAATCGTGAATAAATCGCATCGTGAGATCAGAATCGTGAATCGCATCGCATCGTGAGTGAATCGTTACATCCCTATCAATAATACAACAAAACTCCTCTCTCTTACACACGTTTATGGTGGTATGTTGTTGGAAAAACACTTTTTACAGATTTTATTCCCCGTGAAACTGGCAAAGAAGTGATTTGTAAATGATGTGGAGAGATGGTCACAGGTATGATCGATCGATGGTAGGTACTGCGTATATTAAGGTTGTTTTGATAGCGTATATAAAAGCAAACATGCAGTGAATTATACACTGAAGCACCGCCTCATGCTCCTTATAGCTGAAATGAATAGTTCACATAAAAATGAACAGAAAGTATTTCACTGTCACGACTCTTTCTTCTGTGGAACACAAAAGAAGATATTTTGAGAAATGTCTCAGTGGTTTTGTGTCCATACAAGGGAAGTCAATGTGGTCCAGTGTTGCTTGCGTTCTTCAAAGTATATTCTTTTGTGTTCTGCAGAAGAAAAAAAGTCATACAGGTTTGGAATGACATGAGGATGAATAAACAGAAAGAATTTTCATTTGTGGGTGAACTATTCTTTTAAATGCTTTTTGTTTGCACAATGCTGTAGTTAAAGGATCTGCCAGCAGGGGTTGGCTGCTTACACTAACCAACCAGCCTTCTCGGCTAGGCCACAAGCCCAAAGAAAAAACATAAAAACTGACGCCCCCCCGTATCCGTCCATCCCTGTGGGAGCGATACGGTCAACACTCTTGTTGTAGCTCCAACCATCTGACAGCCAGCACAAGGCCAATGGATGCTCGGTGAGATCATGATGAGGTAATGACAACCCACAGGAGCAACATATGTACACGAGCTTTGCCTGACGGAGGCTAAAACTTTCTAGAATTGTGCGTTTTTTGCAAGAAGAAAGATATTTTGCTGTTTTTACGTTTCCTGTCTACGTGTCCTTCTTTTCCTTCTCTACATCTTTCACAGGAGCATCGTTCATCTATAATCCGTTTGTTCTTTATGGCATCTGTCAATGCTTCCTCTCCAAACGTCTCTTGCCTTCGGCTGGCTTGTTCCACATGCCGATCAGAGATTTTTTACCTAAACTTCTTTCCTCGTCTTACTCGTCTGTCTCTCTCTTCTTCTCTGTGCTGAACAAACACAGCCTCCTCCGAACAGTTTTGCATTATTAATGCTGTAGCATCAGAACAGAGCAGAACTGGGCTGTATTCAGGGGTGGGAGATCATTGGAATGTTTGTGCCAAGTCTATTATGGCGTGGAGGAGAGTTAGATGTGTGTTTAACAGAATGAGCTTGACGTCAAGTTTCGCAGTGTGTGGCGATACATCAGAGCTAAAGTTGTCGCATTGTAAGCAGTGAAGCTGTCTGAACTGGACCTGTCGGGGAGTTTTGTGTTTGAAATGCAATGAGAGTTTGCTGAGAACTGAGCGCTTGTGTTGCATCAGGCAGTGCATTCTGACTCTGACACATTTTGGAAAAAAGGTCACATGAAAACATGAAAATGTGTAAATCATTGTGGGAAGACATGCAGCACTCGCTCACTCGCACACTTCCTCTCTTTCTCTCTCTCTCTCTCTGTGTAAAGCATTGTGGTAATACATGCATCACTCTCCCTCTCTGTCTGTCTTTCGCTCGCTCACTCACTCTCTTTCTCTCTCTGTGTGTAAAGAAGTGTGGTAATACATGCATCACTCTCTCTCTCTCTCTCTCTCTCTCTCTCTCATTCACTCATTCACTCACTCACTTAACTCGATCACTCACTCACTTAACTCGATCACTCACTCACTCACTCACTCACTCACTCACTCACTCACTCACTCACTCACTCACTCACTCACTTAACTCGATCACTCACTCACTTAACTCGATCACTCACTCACTTCACTCGATCACTCACTCACTTCACTCGATCACTCATTCACTTCACTCGATCACTCACTCACTTCACTCGATCACTCGCTCACTCGATCACTCACTCACTCACTCACTCACTCACTCGATCACTCGATCACTCGATCACTCATTCACTCACTCACTTAACTCGATCACTCACTCACTTCACTCGATCACTCACTCACTTCACTCGATCACTCATTCACTTCACTCGATCACTCATTCACTTCACTCGATCACTCACTCACTTCACTCGATCACTCATTCACTTCACTCGATCACTCATTCACTTCACTCGATCACTCACTCACTTCACTTGATCACTCGCTCACTCGCTCACTCACTCGATCACTCACTCACTCACTCACTCACTCGCTCGCTCACTCGATCACTCACTCACTCACTCACTCACTCACTCACTCACTCACTCACTCACTCACTCACTCACTCACTCACTCACTCACTCACTCACTCACTCACTCACTCACTCACTCACTCACTCACTCACTCACTCACTCACTCACTCACTCACTCACTCACTCACTCACTCACTCACTCACTCACTCACTCACTCACTCACTCACTCACTCACTCACTCACTCACTCACTCACTCACTCACTCACTCACTCACTCACTCACTCACTCACTCACTCACTCACTCACTCACTCACTCACTCACTCACTCACTCACTCACTCACTCACTCACTCACTCACTCACTCACTCACTCACTCACTCACTCACTCACTCACTCACTCACTCACTCACTCACTCACTCACTCACTCACTCACTCACTCACTCACTCACTCACTCACTCACTCACTCACTCACTCACTCACTCACTCACTCACTCACTCACTCACTCACTCACTCACTCACTCACTCACTCACTCACTCACTCACTCACTCACTCACTCACTCACTCACTCACTCACTCACTCACTCACTCACTCACTCACTCACTCACTCACTCACTCACTCACTCACTCACTCACTCACTCACTCACTCACTCACTCACTCACTCACTCACTCACTCACTCACTCACTCACTCACTCACTCACTCACTCACTCACTCACTCACTCACTCACTCACTCACTCACTCACTCACTCACTCACTCACTCACTCACTCACTCACTCACTCACTCACTCACTCACTCACTCACTCACTCACTCACTCACTCACTCACTCACTCACTCACTCACTCACTCACTCACTCACTCACTCACTCGCTCACTCACTCGATCACTCACTCGATCACTCACTCGATCACTCACTCGATCACTCATTCACTCATTCACTTCACTCGATCACTCATTCACTTCACTCGCTCACTCGATCACTCGCTCACTCGCTCACTCGATCACTCGCTCACTTCACTCACTTCACTCGATCACTCACTCACTTCTTTTGCTCTTTTTCGCTCTCTTTTAGTCACTTGCCCTCTCTCTCTTTCACACTTGGTTCAGTTGCATGATCTGATCCTGTGCTCCTCCTCTACCCCGCTGGTCTCTTCACATCTCACCTTTGTACTCGAGGTATATTTGCGTCATAACTGTCAGTATCATTGCGAATAAAGCGACAGGTGTTCATCACTGTCAACTTGTTAATGACTCAAGGTTCACGGTGTTAGTGAAGTATTGTTCTTTTGGATTTACCACCAGAACTTTACGTGCGCAAAACGGCACCTGTGTCGGCTGCGGATGCAACAGATGCGAACAATGCGAGCCTGCATTCCAAACGCGGTTTATCAGAGACGTGAAGCCATGAGAAATGCTTTACTAGAGTAAATCTGTCTGGGAGCATTTATATGGTGTCTGCTGGTTAAGTTAGTAAGAAACATGGTGATGAGCATTGCTGCTCTTGAATATACACATTTCTAAATACTGTCTTCTGTGTTTTACAAGTGTTTTGCTGTGGTCCATACGAAACGTCTCTAACGGTACAGGTTGTCTACTGTGATCTGTGTAAGTGTGTGTGTGCGTGTGATTTTTCACTCATGACTGACTCTGTTTGACAGCCATTTCTCCTCCAACACACACATCTGATTAACCAACATCTGACAACAAGTGTTTGAGCAATGATGAGAGAGATCACACACACACACACACACACACACACACACACACACACACACACACACACACACACACC